>NW_020167569.1:0-53735 GCF_001641265.1 Pseudogymnoascus destructans | reverse complement strand
CCCGAGTAATTATGGCCACGTCCTCCCGACACCCATGAGCTCCCCTTTCTCCAAGCAGATCCCATGCCCAGTCTATCTCTTCCTTCTCCTTCAGAAACGCCGCCACGAGGCTCTTCGAGATCATCAGGCATGGTGTTTCGGCGTCTCATCCTGCTAGACGATGCGCCCGCTTCCGCTGAGGTTGACTGGTCGATTTGCAGGCTTCCCCACGGCGGCCTGCGGTATCGACGCTTCTTCTTCACACGTGCAGCATCGTCCACGGTTTGTTCATCGGCTTTGCTCCGCATCGGCATCGGCATCACTGCCCTCCTCCTCCAGGGTCCCAGGCACCCCAATCGATGAGCCAAATCTCTCCGCGGTCGGCGAGTGCGGTGCAGACAACGACCCCCCAGCGTAAGATTGTACATTACCCGTGCTTTTGCTCCGTGTGTGTATTCAATCCTCCTGTTATCGCCAGAGCTCTCAGTTTAGACATGAGAGATATGCCCTTGCCCTGCGGATCTCCGTCCGCATCAGAGACATCCCATCGCGCCGGTATTGCTATATCCCCCGAATCGGCCCTTGCGAATTGTACACTTCTTCGGCCAGGAGGCGTCTGTGTGCCGTTCCCACTGTAGATAGCGCCGTTTCCCCTGACGCTTGGTGCAGCGGAGATTTGTCTGATGCTCGATGGCCGGGAGATTGCGGATGCTTCTGTAGAGGCAATGGGCGGTGGGGTCCCTAAAAATTCGTGCGGGAGGCCCCCATTCATATAGTCGTCCGCCTCACGTAGCTCTGCGTGGCGTGGTGTTGTGGGCTGGCTGGAGTCCTTGAAGGTCGGCCGTAAATCTGTTGTGGTTGAGCCATCGGTGTTGAGTTCGGTGCGGAGACCCGAATGTCGGAATGCCGCCGGATGTTCGTAGAGCTTGCAGCCGGCGATAGATTCGCAGGACTCCGCGTCATGGGATATGGATGTGTCGTCGTGTTTGGCCATGCCTGCGCTTTCAACTCCTGAGCCCAGAGAGTTCTGGTCGATCTGCAACTGTCAATTTCCCTTACCCTCGTAACCAAAGCATCTATAGCAATGCCTTCAAGCCCAAGCATCAAGCAATATGAGAGGTAGATTGCAATTGAAACATGAAAGTAATTTAATCGTACAGTAGACCACGGTCGGTGGTTGTTGGCTGTCGTTGGTCTCCAGGCCAATTTAATGGATGTTTGCGCCGAGACTCCCTAAATCTGAAAGCGCGACCCGCGACCCACGACCCGCGACCATACGTGGAAGTTTATGGTCTCGCAGATGCCACGCAGCTCTGACATATGAAGCCACATATATCATATTCTACTGGCTCTATATAATGGGTGATTACTTCTAATTATTACTCTGTATTTGTTCATTATGCCTCTTACAAAGTTCTCGGAATAGTACAGCAATCAACAGTCGTACTCAACAAAAGTAGTACCTTGAGGCACACGCACGTCGGAGTTTCGGGATGATGTCAGTTCTCCATATGGGCCCACCAACCCAAGTGAGAGGATATACGACGTTCCTTTTTTTCAGCCTCCAGCATTTAACTCTCTGAGGGGACTTTTCACATTAACTATAAAGGCTAAAGAAAGGACAGCTTCCTTGTATATAGGAAGTAATTACTTTACTTTGTGTGTTTCCTTTGACTATTTCACTGTTACTCTAGTTCTACAGCTGTTTTTCACATTCACTCCCCTGTAACGATCTGTTTTGCTTCGTCTTTTACTTTGTTCATCATAGTCGTGCACTACAGCAGCCGCCTTTCCCGACACCTCCTCCCCAGGAACAGTCGCGGGTTAAGTGGCACGAGTTGTTTCCTCTTCGTCTCAGCTCGGAGATGACTTCAACGAGGACGAGGGCTATGTCGACGAGGGCTATGTCGACGAGGGCTATGTCGACGAGGGCTATTTCGACGAGGAAGATGGAGAATATGAGGAAGAAGATGACTTCACATATATTAAAAGGGAGACCAGGCACGAAAGGCCGTCTCGCAGTTCGAGGAAACGCCGTAGGGCGGCGGCTGCTGGAGACGGAGTCACCCTCGACGACGAAGACGCCGGTGCAGTGGAAGGAGGAAAGCTCGACGCTGCCATTAGGTCGGAGATGAAGGGTCTCTCCCCCCACATGCGGCCCTACTATCATCCCCACAGTCGCATGTCAGGACTGCCATACAAGAAAAAAGTAACCTCAAGCCTCAAAGTCTGCGTCAGCATGAAAGCGCTAGTACAGCACTTCCTCGCCGTCTTCCCCCCCGACCACTTCTTCGAAGCCCTCACCTTCTTGCACCACTACGTCGACATTATCCGCAGCAGCGCGCTCGGGCAATGCTACATGGAGGGGATCTACTCTCATTTCCGCGCGCGCGCCAAGCTCTTCCTCGACTGGGAATCGGACCCGAGCGCGAAAGTTGAGAGTCCGTATACCAAGGCGCGCCTCGTGGATTTCATGGAGATGTTCCTGGTTGTGCCGGATTATGAGCAGCTCGAGCGAGACGACTTCTACGAGCTCACGAGCAAGAGAATCAATAATCGCCCTGGTAAACCGGTGGAGGCTCATAGTCTCGTAAGGGGGACTGATTTCTCCCTCAGTCGCGCGGTGCCGCCGCCGTCGAAACGGCAGGGTTTAGGTCAGAGATCTAGGTCTGCGCGTGGTCAGCTGTTTGTGCGTCAGTCTGAATGGGCGTCTCTTTTTTTGTCGCTAGGTAGGCTGCCTGGACGGGTTTGGGGGGGGGGTTCAGCTATGATATGGAGCTACAATTGGCTTTCGGGAGTTGGGAAGGAAATGCAGAAGTGGGCAGCGGTTTGCTTGTTTAGTCGTGGATTTTGGTCAGTGTCTCCTTAGCTAGGCATTTTTTGGAGGTGGCCATCGTCGTCAGATTGCTGCTGGTCTGGGTATCGGGGGTTGGCGGTTTGCTGTCGGGTTTGAGGGCCTACGGATCGCAAATGGGCATAGGCTTAGGCTTTGTTCTTAGAACCAGACAAAATGAAGCTTTGTTCGGGGGCAGGTTTCTTGTGTTCGATGCTTCTCTCCTCTGTTTCCCTGTTGACTTCGCTGTGTGTTGATATGATTACTTTACCTGCATGTTGAGACATCTCAATTACGGCGGTCATTTGGATTTGTGGTACGCCGGTTTGTGACTGCCTGCCGTAAGTGGTCGTGTGTTTAAACCCGTAAACATATTACGACATCCAAACCTAGTAAGCGCCCGTAACCACCCGTAGCAACTAAGTAGAGTTGAGGCAAGTAGTAGAATAGTAATATCACACAATACTCTAGATATACAAGGTTATGTGTAGTGTTATCGTCACCTTCCGGAAGTAGAACGTGTAAGCCAGCTACGGATGACGTCCGCGACATTGTGTTAAAAACCATTGAACTAGGCAAAAGTGGAACGCCCACACTTTCGTAGGTTCAAGTCAGTTTATATTTTACAACACATCCCCTTAGCTTTCTAGACCTAGTATAGGAAGGTCATATGGGACCCCCCTACACTGTCTGTAGTTGTTGTAGCGTATAGAGCGAGTGGAGTAGCTATTTTTGTAGCGTTTGCCTCCTATAGTTGATCTTAGCTACTAACGCTATTTGCGTTCCGCTTATTGTCGCTTAGCTAAGAGTTTTCGGAGTAAGTGAAAGCAGCATACCTAGGGGTATACCGTGTCCTAGGTGTAATGGTGGGTGCACCAGATGTGAGAATCTAGCCACCCAAGGAAGGGATGATTTTACTAAGACAACACACTGTCTTAGGAAAAAAGACCCAAAGGGTCGTAGCTTAGACTATTCCACAACGCAGCAATCAGGTGTATGATGTAGTGGAGTGGTTTAGACAAGTGTAACAAATGTTGAGTCTGAGGTGCACCAGATATGAGAATCTAGCCACCCAAGGAAGGGATGAATTTACTAAGACAACACACTGTCTTAGGAAACAGAGCCAAAGGGTTGTAGCTTAGACTATTCCACAACGCAGCAATCAGGTGTATGATGTGGTGAAGTGGTTTAGACAAGTTGCAACAAATGTTGAGTCTGAGAACTCAGGGGTAAGTCAGAGGTTAGCACCTCACTGACTTTTCAAAAACAGAGAATAACAAGATCAATGCTTGGAAGCTTGGAAAAGACGTAGAAGTATGTGCTAGTCGATTTACTGTATTGCCTGCTTGCCCTTTCTTAAGGAAAGGGCAATCCTATTTATGCCAAAGGAGTGTAGTTCTCTCATTTTCCATGACTTTCCATGACTAACCAGGCTTGGTAAATGTATTAGAAATCAAGTGCGACCCACAACTAGCTTGCTAATCATGTAGTGAACGTAAGAGAATCCCATAGAACCATCTCTTGGGTTCCTAGCCTATAGGAAGTGAAAAGGAGGTCCAAGGTCACAGTACCTATAGACAAATTATGTCATAACTTAACCAATCTTGTGGGTAACTAAGGAGCGATGACGTGTAATGAATCATAGAGGGTTGTAGAAGCTTCTAGAGCTATCGTTCATGTTCCTAGGCCTCTAGTTGGTAGAGATATGCCCACCCCCTTAAGGAGGAGGTTTTCTTAATAACTTGTTCAATGAGTGTCCAAATGATATGCCGTGATGTATGTAGCATAAACAGATGTAGTAGAAGAGTTTGCAGCAATCGTTGAGTAGTATTGCTTCTGTTGTTAGTGTGATAAGCCAAGATATGTATGGTGACTTGTAGGTTTGAGGAGGAGATTTCTAAGTTTGCTCTTAAATTTGATAGCAAACTGAGTGCAATGAATGTCAGTATGACATCGAGGGTATATAGCATGTGTGACTATAGTGCAGTAGCTCCATTAAATCCTTCAATGTTCTTTGGTTTTATAAGTTTGATAGGAGAGATGTTTTCAATTTCACAAATTCTTTTTGCGTCAACAGCATTCACAAAGCTGCCACCTGTTGCACCGCTATCCACAATTTGATTTCTTACTATTCTACAGGTAGCTAAGAATGGAGTGTCATAGTTGAAATGGGATAATGATGAGGCAGAGTGTAATGATGTACGGTTATGCTCGTGCTACATCCCACTGAGCCAAAAAGACTACAGTATTCCGGCTCGCCCGGAATACGCGTAACACGCTTTATATACCACATGTACTGTAACGGCAGCACCCGTTACACAGAGGAGGCAATTCTTGCTATAGAACCTCTGTCTTCTCTAGAGGCTATTCGTTTCCCGACTCATATTAAGCATGCTCTTCTATAGTAGATATCTCATTAACTCTAACTTTCTGCTTCTATAGGCAGTCGCAAGCGCGATGACCACTTCCATAGCAATGGAAGCATTTGCCAAGCTTCATAAGTGATTCTTTCTCAGGATCTTAGTAGGGAGGGCGGTAGAGCTTCTTCTATAGTGCCACTATTTTAACAGCAGTACTAGCAGTAGGGCTTTGGCCACTCTGCTTCTAGTAGGCGAACGGCTATGACTTCATTCTCTTCTCCTTTTCTTGAATTCTCTGTAGGTTTTGGTCCACAAGCATGCATTTCTTCACGAATTCAAGTAGGGTAGTGTCATACTGACATTCGTTGCACTCAGTTTGCTATCAAACTCAAGAGCAAACTTAGAAATCTCCTCCTCAAACCTACAAGTCACCATACATATCTTGGCTTATCACACCAACAACAGAAGCAATACTACTCAACGATTGCTGCAAACTCTTCTACTACATCTGTTTATGCTACATACATCACAGCATATCATTTGGACACTCATTGAACAAGTTATTAAGAAAATATCCTCCTTAAGGGGGTGGGCCAATACTACCACATGGCATATCTCTACCAACTAGAGGCCTAGGAACATGAACGATAGCTCTAGAAGCTTCTACAACCCTCTATGATTCATTACACGTCATCGCTCCTTAGTTACCCACAAGATTGGTTAAGTTATGACATAATTTATCTATAGGTACTCTGACCTTGGACCTCCTTTTCACTTCCTATAGGCTAGGAACCCAATGGGATTCTCTTACGTTCACTACATGATTAGCAAGCTAGTTGTGGGTCGCACTTGATTTCTAATACATTTACCAAGCCTGGTTAGTCATGGAAAGTCATGGAAAATGAGAGAACTACACTCCTTTGGCATAAATAGGATTGCCCTTTCCTTAAGAAAGGGCAAGCAGACAATACAGTAAATCGACTAGCACATACTTCTACGTCTTTTCCAAGCTTCCAAGCATTGATCTTGTTATTCTCTGTTTTTGAAAAGTCAGTGAGGTGCTAACCTCTGACTTACCCCTGAGTTCTCAGACTCAACATTTGTTGCAACTTGTCTAAACCACTTCACCACATCATACACCTGATTGCTGCGTTGTGGAATAGTCTAAGCTACAACCCTTTGGCTCTGTTTCCTAAGACAGTGTGTTGTCTTAGTAAATTCATCCCTTCCTTGGGTGGCTAGATTCTCATATCTGGTGCACCCACCATTACAGGTAGTAGTTCCTACTTTAGCAACCAAGGCTTTCTGCAGGCCTTAGTTGATCTTGAATTAGAGATCGTCAAGCAAGGTCTCCTCTAAGTAATCCAGCTCTGCTGTAAGTCTCTATAATTCAGCCTAGAAGGTTGCAAAGGTATTCTTGCCTTGGTATAGCTTGTAGTACTCAGTTTGTGCAGTGTGTCTCCTATCAGGGTTGCTAAACACTTTCTCAAGGAGTTGGAGGATTCTTCTGCTGACTAAAGCATGTTTGGTGAGGTAATGCGAAGCCGTAGGTTCACATGGTGAACTACAAGTCCTCCTAGTTGTAATGGTGGGTGCACCAGATGTGAGAATCTAGCCACCCAAGGGAGGGATGATTTTACTAAGACAACACACTGTCTTAGGAAACAGAGCCAAAGGGTTGTAGCTTAGACTATTCCACAACGCAGCAATCAGGTGTGTGATGTAGTGAAGTGGTTCAGACAAGTTGCAACAAATGTTGAGTCTGGGAACTCAGGGTAAGTCAGAGGTTAACACCTCACTGACTTTTCAGAAACAAGGAGTAACAAGATGAATGCTTGGAAGCTTGGAAAAGACGTGGAAGTATGTGATAGTCGATTTACTGTATTGTCTGCTTGCCCTTTCTTAAGGAAAGGGCAATCCTATTTATGCTAAAGGAGTGTAGTTCTCTCATTTTCCAAGACTTTCCATGACTTACCAGGCTTGGTAACTGTAGTCGACGTAAGAGAATCCCATAGAACCATCTCTTAGGTTCGTAGCCTATAGGAAGTAAAAGGAGGTCCAAGGTCAGAGTACCCCTATAGACAAATTATGTCATAGACAAATTATGTCATAGACAAATTATGTTAACTTAACCAATCTTGTGGGTAACTAAAGAGCGATGACATGTAATGAATCATAGAGGTTCGTCGGAGCTTTTAGAGCTATCGTTCATGCTCCTAGGCCTCTAGTTGGTAGAGATATGTCATGTGGTAGTATGAGTGATGTCATGTAATGAATCATAGAGGGTTGTAGAGATATGCTATGTGGTAATATCGGCCCAGTAACTAAGGAGCGATGACGTGTAATGAATCATAGATGGTTGTAGCAATCGTTGAGTAGTATTGCTCTTGTTGTTGGTGTGATAAGCCAAAATATGTATAGTGACTTGTAGGTTTGAGGAGGAGATTTCCAAGTTTGCTCTTGACTTTGATAGCAAACTGAGTGCAACGAATGTCAGTATGACACTAGTCTGCTTTGGAGATAAACTCATCTGCATCTTGTCATTTGGGAAGTGGTCGATGTTAGCTTCTAGCTTAAGTCAGATCTTTACAACCTAGTCTTCAAAAGCTGGTTTAATCCCATCCATAAGGACAGGAGGATCCAGAATGCGAGTAGACTAGCAAGGTACTGTAAGGATGCCTCCTTACACGGGGTACCCTCGGACCCGTAAGACAACGCGGAATAGGCGACATAGTAGTATAGCAGCATAGATGTTCTAGGGTCGGGGTCGATTCGGCGGGCAGACGGGAGTGGATCTACCGGTACGCTAAGGCCTAGCCGAGTCGGACCCCATTTAGGTACATAAGGGGTAGGAAGCTATAAGCTCCCCTTTCATCTTTTTGTATCCTTCGTAGTAGACCTATAGGATTGCACCGACTCATATCCGACTCGCACTCCCATATGCCACTTCTCGTGATACGGTGCCCTGCGTCCTTACATTATACAAAAAAGATCACGCCTGCCGGGGACGGCCGTACTCAAAGAATATCCCACAACCGGAACGACTCAGGAGAACTGTCGAAACACCACGACCGCGACTCGGTGACATTTCGAAGTAGAGACCTGATGACTCCAAATAGCCGTGACCCAGAGAACTCACGGACAGCCAGTGGATCAGGGTTTGATCCTGCAGAGCAAGCTGGTAAAGTCGCCGACGCGTTGGCGCCGAATAGGATACGAGATCCTAAAGAACCCCCTCAAGCACAAGGCAATTGTGAACAAGAGTGTTGATAGCTACGAGCTACCGGAAGTCAAACTCTTCCGTATCGACTGCGACTCGATACACCCCCGAATCAAGATGTCGCGCAAGACGACACAAAAACCCACCACCCGACAATGACGGTCAACCGCTACGAATGACAACTAGGCAAACCGCCACAGCGGGCACGACCGCAGGGCCATCCGAAAGCCCCCCGGATCGCATAGCGAACCTCGAGAACGAGATGCGGGAGCTCAAGGCGATGGTAGCCAGCCTCGTAGCTAGCCAGACCCGAATACCGTCTACGCCACCACCGGGCTGCCGACGCCCCAGTGCGCACCATTGAGGCCGGACGAAGACGAACAGCCTGCACCGACAATGCGAAACACGCCCGGCACCGTTCGACTGCCACCTGTCGACAATGCGCGCTCTCCTTCAATCCCGGGTCTACCCCGACAGTACACCGTGGACCCTCCGAACCGTTACAAGAAATCCACCATCTCTGAGAAGATTACGCCGCTCAGCGATGGATAGAACATACCTTTATGCAATGGAGCGCGTCCATTCGGGACCGACTTGTAGTCAATGAGGACCACTACCCTACCGACGTCTCGAGAAGAGCGTTGATATGGGGAACTACGACCGGCCTGGCAAAGAAATATCTGGAACCCCAATACCTATCGGATACGCATGGCTTCCAGAGCGCAGACGAAATGATGGACCTATTAGGATCATATTACCTTACGGGTAATGAGACCGAACAGGCCCGGAACGAATTCGACGATATGCAGATGGGCGAAAAGGGTCACTTACACGAAACCTTCCCCGAGTTCAAAGCCCGCTTCCAAAGTGCGGCGATTACGGGACAAGTATCACAATCGGAGTGGTTTCGGTATATGTGGAACAAGCTCACACCGCAATTCCGCAGCCGCGTGGCGGTCGTGAAGGACCAATGGAAAGGCGATTACCTCACCATGGTCCGAGCCTTAACCGCCTTCGACCAAGAGCGACGCAGGAACGGCGAGTTGAGCTCCCAGTCCAAGAGCAGCGAGTCGAGCTTCCCAGGACGGCCCCTCGGCTCATCCAGGTTCCCGCCTGTGGAGGCCGCCAAGACCCAACCACCGAAGACGACAAGAAGTCCGTTGGGTTCCTTCCAGAGGACTCCTTTCATACCCACCGCCCCCAAGCCGGACAAGTATCACAATCGGAGTGGTTTCGGTATATGTGGAACAGCTCACACCGCAATTCCGCAGCCGCGTGGCGGTCGTGAAGGACCAATGGAAAGGCGATTACCTCACCATGGTCCGAGCCTTAACCGCCTTCGACCAAGAGCGACGCAGGAACGGCGAGTTGAGCTCCCAGTCCAAGAGCAGCGAGTCGAGCTTCCAGGACGGGCCCGCCTCGGCTCATCCAGGTTCCCGCCTGTGGAGGCCGCCAAGACCCAACCACCGAAGACGACAAGAAGTCCGTTGGGTTCCTTCCAGAGGACTCCTTTCATACCCACCGACCGCCGTGCCGGCTGCGTCTGGAAACTGTTTCAAATGCGGGAAGCCCGGTCATTTCCAGGACAGGTGCCCGCTCAACCCCACAGTCAAAGAGATTGACCGCGAAGCCCCTGAACCCGAAGAGCAGTGGGAGGAGGCAGTCGAACTCCAATCGGATGCGTCCCTGGAGGAAAACGACGAGGCCTAGGGAAAGGCTCCTTCCTAGGTCTACGCAAATGTGATCTGCGAGATCTCGACCTACAAGAACTCTTGGGCGGAACCCAGTTCTTAGTCGACACGACGCTGAGTCTGAACGGACTCGGTGTGCAAACGAAGGCTCTCGCAGACACAGGAGCAAACGGATACCTCGTCATCAACAAGCCCTTCGCGCTACGACTGTCGAAGGCGCTTCAGAGCCCCATACGGAAACTGCCCTACTCTGTACCCATACGTGGTTTTCAGCGAAAAATCCAAAGTCACGTATCGGAGTATATTCGGTTGCACTTAACAGTCGAAGGACGCCGAATATATAACTGCCCCTTTGTGCTCCTGGACCTCGGAGCGCAAGATGTGATAATTGGGAGGAAGCTTTTCAGCCGCTTCCGAATACTACTCGACTCTGCAAAGAGCCGGCTAGTATGGCCAAAGGAGTACCCGCCTACTCCTAGCTGGAGCAAGGAGATCACCTTGCCCTACCACTCGCGCGAAACGTCCATTCGACATCCTTCTCACCAGTCGGATGCGAATCGTAGGGATGCCGCAATCCACCACGAAGACAGACGCCGCGCAGGCGGACGCTCGATGGAAATGAAAGTGATAATTTCGGACTCCGGAATGACCACCGACACTGCCCCGAGTACACCTCAGATCCCAGGGGTACCTTTCTTGCCACCGGCGAAGCCTGTACCAAGCTTCACGCCGGTGCACATCTGCGAGATCGGTGCAAACGCCTTCCACCACGAGATGATGCGAAGCGATGCCGAGTTCTTCCAGACCAGCCTTTACGAGATCGATCAGATCATTCGGGAAAAAGAATCCGAAGAGGATGACGAGACGATATCACTCATCCAGGAGAAACTCCCGCCTGTGCACCGAAAGTACACCGACGTCTTCTCAAAATCGGAATCTGATAAATTACCACCACACCGGGTATACGATCATAAGATACAGCTAGAGGCGCCGTTACCAAACGCTTTCTCCCCGCTCTACCGGCAAGGCACCAAAGAGCTTAAGGCTACCAAGCAATACCTGCTGGAGAACCTGGAGAAAGGCTTCATCGTCAATAGCAATAGCCCCTTTGCGTCCCCTATACTCTTCGTTAAGAAAGCGGACGGCAAACTGAGGTTCTGCATTGATTACCGCAAGCTGAACGGACTCACCCGCAACGATCCGTACCCTATACCGCGCATCGACGAACTACTTGGACGGGTGTCGAAAGCCAAGATTTTCACGAAACTAGATATCCGACAAGCCTTCCATCGCATACGAATGCACCCTGACTCCGAAGAGTATACTACCTTTCGGACTCGATATGGATCTTATAAGTGCAAGGTGCTGCCGTTCGGACTGACCAACGGCCCCGCAACGTACCAGCGCTACATGAACGACGTCCTCATGCAATACTTGGACGACTTCTGTACGGCTTACCTCGACGACATTCTCATATACTCCGAGGACCCTACGGAACATATAGAGCACGTACACAAAGTCCTACAGCGCCTTCGTGAGGCAGGGCTACAAGCCGACCTCAAGAAGTGCGAGTTCAATGTTACCCGAACTAAGTACCTGGGTTACATACTGACCACTTCCGGTGTCGAGGCGGACCCCGACAAGATCGAACCCCTTCGAAACTGGATTCGACCGACCACCGTTACCGGTGTGAAATCCTATCTAGGCTTCTGTGGGTTCTACCGCCAGTTCATACGCAATTTCGGGAAGATCGCGAAGCCCCTGACTACCATCACGAGCCCCTCGGAGCCGTTCCTATGGACTGAGGAATGTGAGAACGCCTTTGAAGAATTACGGCGGCAGCTACTAGCGGTGCAGGCACTACACCACTTCAACCCCGAATTGCCTACGAAGCTAGAGACCGACTCTTCAGACGGAGTCGTCGCCGGCGTGCTATCACAAGAGCACCCGGACCAGCTCTGGTACCCAGTGAGCTTCTACAGCCACGTCCTTACCGGCCATGAGATCAACTGGGAAATCCATGACAAGGAACTCTTCGCCATCGTGAAAGCGTTCGCGAAATGGAGACCTGAGTTGGCCTCTGTTACGCAGCGAGTCGAGGTGTATACGGACCACCGCTCGCTCGAATACTTCATGACGACGAAGGTTCTCACCGCGAAGCAGGTGCGATGGATGGAACTACTATCCGACTTCAACTTCCACATTACGTATACGGCAGGTAAGAATAACCTGAAGGCTGATATTCTGAGCCGAAGAGACCAAGACCTCGTAATGCAACAGAAAGTCAAGTTGGATAGTCGTGCGAGGGTGTTGCTTGGCCCTGCCCGCCTACACCCCCGTATCAGTGCCGAGTTGGCCGACAGTTATGTAGCATCGATCAATGCCATCGACCCCCCAAAGGCGCAGATGCCCTTCGATCTGATCGAGGCACTATGCGTAGACAACCGGAAGTCGTTCGCCGAGACACGCGCGAAACAACCCTTACCGGATGGGTACGCCCTAGCCGACCAACTCCTCCTGTACAAAGACCGCCTATGTGTGAACCGCCACACCGAGCTGTGTACGAAACTCATCCGAGAGGCGCATGACCAGGTGTCGACGGCGCACCCCAGCGGCCGGAGGACCTACCAGTTGCTTGCCCAGAAGTATCGCTGGGTCGGTATGGAAGCGGACTGCATACGGTATGTGCGTAACTGCGCGACATGCCGCCTTTCGCACACCAATGTCACAAAGCAACAGGGCTTTCTACACCCCCTACCGGTACCCGACTACCCTATGCAACACCTTACGATGGACTTCAAGGAGTTCCCAAGGGACAAGCACGGGTACGACAGCATCCTAGTGTTTATGGACCGCCTCGGGAAGAGTTCGGTGACCATACCGTGTTATAAGACTACAGATGCACGACAAATGGCGCAGCTGTTCATCGAATGGATATATCGATTCGGGCACACCCCGGTATCGATCGTCAGTGACCGCGGACCCCAATTCGTGTCATCCTTCTGGCACGAGTTCTGCCGGATCATCGGCGTCAAGATCAAGCTGTCGACAGCCTATCACAAGCAGACCGACGGGCAGACGGAAATCATGAATCGGTATATCGATCAGAGACTGAGGCCCTTCGTATCACATTACCAGGACAACTGGAGCGAGCTCATTCCCATCATGGATCGGGTGCAAATGACCCTTCCCCATGCCTCGATCGGAATGACCCCCTACCGACTCAAGTACGGAACTGATCCGCGCACCAGTTGGGACTGGGAAACCCCGAAAGCCACGACCCCTAGGGAAGTCATGAACCAGAAGGAAGCCAAAGCAGTAGCAAACCGCATGCACTCCGCATGGATTTACGCAAAGGAGAACATGGCCAAAGCACAAGAGGATATGTCTAAATACGCGAATCGACGCCGACGAGCCATTGACTGGGATGTAGGAGACAAGGTTTACCTATCGACCAAGAATCTGAAAAATCACCGCCCTAGCCGTAAGCTGGGGCAACAATGGGTCGGACCCTATACGGTACTGGAACAAATCGGACACGCCTTCCGACTAGACCTACCGAAGGGTTCCCAAATACACGATGTCTTCTCTCCAGACGTACTCATCAAGGCTCCGAATAACCCGCTGCCCGGTCAAGCAGCGCCTGAGCCAAGCAGCAAAGTCGTAGACGGCCTAGAGGAGTGGGAGGTCGAAAAGATCCTCGCCGTAAGGATCCGGCGAAAACAACTTCAATACCAGGTATCCTGGGTCGGATACGATCCGGACCCGGAATGGTACCCCGCCTCAAACTTTAAGAACTCCCCCTACAAAATCCGGGAGTTCCACGCGGAGTACCCAAACCTGCCAGGACCACCGCAGGACCTACCCGGCTGGATCACGGAATGGGAGACAGGCAAACCAAGCTACGATCACGAGAGGCACGGCAAAGCAGAGGAAAACAGCGTCGTTGCTACCTACGACACTAAACTAAACACCCTCTAAGCCAGGGCACCCTCAGAGCCGTAGCCCTTGCGGAAGCCACCCTTCCCAAACGTCTCACCGGCGTCGCAACAAGCGGCTACCACCATGAGAGACGAAGGGTCGAAGTGACCCCACGCGAAAGACCACGCCCGAGTTCCCTCCGGCACAGGGCCCGTTCACCCAATCGGGTTCTCCCCATTCCCCTCCCTCCTCCTCCCCCCTCTTCCTCTTCCCGCCATTGCGGGGAGCCACCGCAACAGCCCCGGCCAACTTCCCCACCGCCTTCTCCACCTTCGCGACCGCAGTCGCCACGAAGCTCACCTCCTTCCCCACCTTGTCGGTGGTTTTATCCACCGTCCCCAGCAAGGAGACGGCGCGGGCCTGCCCCGCGAGGAGCTTCCCCGTATCCTCCTTCAACCCCTCCACCGCGGCGGTGAGGTCCTACCTAGGAGTCAGACCCAGAACAAGAACAACAGAAAGGGGAAAACTTACCTTGATGGCAGCGAGGGTGGCCAGCCCCTGAATGTACTGCGCCCCCTCAAAGGGGGAGCGCAGGGCCGGCATGGCGGCGCTGGAGAGGTCGGCCACGCGCGCGACCTCCTTGTAGGTCTTGAGGGTGGTGGCCGGGACGGGAGGGGTGGCCGCTTCGGCGGCGACGATGGCGGCATATTCCTCCTCGAGGAACCAGAGAATCTATCCCCCAGAAAGTCAGCACAGGAAACCAACCACCAGACCGAACAGCACCCGAGAACTCACCGGCACACATGGTGCCTTCTGCTTCACGCAGTAGGCGCACTTGGAGCTTTTCTCGCTCCAAACGCACTCGTGCTCCATGGGAGCATCGTCGGGTGTCCCAATACGGCGCACGCATCTCATACAGAGGACGCGGTACGCAGCCGGGAGGGCCCCGGGGGGCAGCAGGACGGGCATCTTCGCGAAAAGGTTTCCTACAAAACCGTCAGCCCCAAGCCCAGAAGTTATCACCTACGCGTCGGCGCGCAATCATCACCTACTCGGTCGTCTGGTTTGTTTTGTTTCCTATGAAACAATCAGATTAGTATACAGTATACGAACAAGAGGGGCTACTTACTGGATTCGGGAGGTGGGTTCGTAGGCGGTGTTGTTGTAAAAAGAAGCCTTCGAATCCTGGGTGGAATCGGTTGCTCCATAACAACCGCTTAGAACAATGAATTTCTGAGGAGTAGTAGCGCGCGCACAGTAACTAAGAAACTCGCGACGCGCAACACCACAACTGGATACTATACGGTGCCAACTCGGACCTCAACAACCCGCTTTTATTAGGAACAAAGCACGCTCCGCGATCCATCCCACGGACGCATTCAGCACCACGATCTTCGAACAAAGACTACCTAGACCATACCGACACTCGGCTACCATTCGGTCGGCACACGGAGCCACGCGCTTTGAGGACAAAGCACTCTCTCAAGGGGGGGGGTAATGTAAGGATGCCTCCTTACACGGGGTACCCTCGGACCCGTAAGACAACGCGGAATAGGCGACATAGTAGTATAGCAGCATAGATGTTCTAGGGTCGGGGTCGATTCGGGCGGCAGACGGGAGTGGATCTACCGGTACGCTAAGGCCTAGCCGAGTCGGACCCCATTTAGGTACATAAGGGGTAGGAAGCTATAAGCTCCCCTTTCATCTTTTTTGTATCCTTCGTAGTAGACCTATAGGATTGCACCGACTCATATCCGACTCGCACTCCCATATGCCACTTCTCGTGATACGGTGCCCTGCGTCCTTACAATGTACGGGTATTATGTCCTATTTTCTCACATCAGCCACAGCGCTTCTGTCGGCCCTTAGAGCCCACCTGCCGACTATTCTCACTTGTCACTTCCATACGGACTTAAGCATCAACCTTAGCACTCTGAAGGATATCCTCTCCGTCTTATACAGAGAGACTCCCCCTTGCATTATATGCGTCTTACGCTTCTTTTCCAGCCTCTTTTTCTGTTCATTTGCTACTTGTAGAGCCTTAACTTTTGCCTTTAGTAGAACAGCAGAATGCATCATAATTGAGGTAGGAGAGCTATTCTAATGTCGTACGATGCGGTTCTTAATATGCTCTGTTTGAAAATCAAGCTCTCTTATAGTTTGAGGAGTCTTTGAAGTCTAATTGTTGCTCTTAACTATAGGAGGAGTTAGAGTTCTTAAGTGTAGATTTAAGTAGGAGAGGACATTCTGTGGATCGTACAGAACTAGTCCTATAGCTCGGAATCTGCTCTTAATGTTCTGCTCTGTAAATGTAGCTTTGAATGCTTCTTTGAATGTAGAGAGAAACTTAATGTAACGCTGACTTCTAAACGAATAGAAGACATAGAGGTGTCTTGCGTAAAGGTTTAACTTAATGGAGGAGGTAGGTGATTAGACACAAAGGCTTTTAAGTAACATGTTACAGTATTATAAAGAATACTATATTGAGTTGAACACCAAGCTCCTATCTAAGGAAATACTATCTACTTATATAGTGGCGTCATACCAAAGGGATATCAAGGATAACATAGATAGCAAATATCCATGATATCCTTTGTTATCCATTACATGTAGATATTAGGGATAACATGGATAACAAATATCCATGATATCTAATGTACTAGGTAATTGCTGTCTGCGCCTTTTATAGGCGCACACAGCAATTGTTTTAAAGCAATTAATCTTGTAGTTATTAAGATACTAAGATTTAGGTCTAAAGTGGGGGCCAAAACTTAGTATCTTAATAACTATACTACTAGTTACTTTAAAACTTAGAAAAGATGCTTTAAATGCCTATAAAAGGCTAAATATACATTTTTATAATTTACTAATAAACAGTTGTTGAGATATTTAGTTACAAAATTCATAATTTTGGGTGTAAAATCGAGTAGGCGACTCGCTTGTGAAATACGTTAGTCATGATTATTATGATTATTTGTGTAAACCCTAGGGTAGTTTCAAGAGTTTATTTGATAAGAGAATTATAATTACTTTATAACGTGGTTTACCACCAAACGGAACATCCCACCAAATGAAACACTTTCCGATAGCATCGCAACCTCAAACCCAATTACTCCACCCTAACACATTAAAATTAACTACACTCAATTGAATTCTCTTCTCCTAATATCTCTTCAACCTCTTGACAGGTTCGTACATTATGCCCAGTCTTGCCGCACCTCCCACAGCGCCGCGAAGTCGATGGACCAGCCTCTACAGCACCCTCCTCATTTGACCTTTTCTGTCGTTTCAACCCTTTATCCTCTTTTTCAGCGATCAGTTTTTGAGCATCTTCTATAGTAAGTGACCCTCCATCTTGGACACGTGTACGCTTGGCTTTCCGACGCTTTGAAAGTGCTGTGTTGGCCTTTCGAAGGGTACGGACCTCCTCTTGTATAAGGGTCATTTGGTGCGCAATGCGGTCTGTACCCTTCACCAGCTGCTTTACAGCTGAAAAAATCATTGTTGGGGAGCTTCCTTGATGAATTCCAATTCTATTCTGTACAAACTTAGACTGCAAAATTGCATCAGCTGGGGTTTGTGGCGTTTGAGGGACCCAAGGGTCAGCCTCTAGTAGGGGGGATCCAGTTGGTGTTGGCGTCCGTAACTTGATATCAAGCTTTGAGAGAACTGCTTCTGGGTTGTACGGGACTAGGCCAGTACCTCGAAAGCCAGCTAGGATATTTTCAGTTGTCATTGTATGGTCGTGGGCAGCCTTGAATGCAATAAAGAACTCAATCTTAGTGATATGGGTAATAGAGGCCTTAATGAAGACCTCAAGTTCTCGACCATACATTCGCTTTAGTACACTAAAACACCCAACATCAAGAGGCTGGGTAAGATGTGAGGAGTGCGCAGGGAGACAGAGCATAATAATGTTGTTCTCCTTGCAGTACATATCAAACTGGGCAGATAGGTGGCTCTCATGGCCATCTAGGACAATCATCCGCCAGACCCCTTGTGTTCGTACACGTGTATGCTGATTAAAGTGTTTTATCCAGTCTAGACCTGTATCATTGTCGGTCCAGCCATTTGGTGAGGTCTTGATGGCCCAAGTAGGTGGAAGGCCGCACTCTGTGTACCAAGGCGCAAGGTGATGCTTGCCTTGTACAATCAAGTATGCAGGCACTACAAAGCCGTCTGCACTCACACATTCAATCGCTGTTGCCCATTCCCGATTACCAGACTGAAGCTGCTTTGCTCGGCCTTTTCGATCTGAGCTCGTAACAACCATATTCCCACAGATAACACCCATCATAAAGCCCGTCTCATCAAAGTTGTAGAAGTCAGCATCCTGGATGCTGTACTTCGCCTGCATGTTCTTTACCAGCTCAAACCACTTTCTTATACAATCAGGATCTTCGCAGAGGGCTCGCTGGAGGTCGTACGCACGAGAGAGACGCGTCTTAAGCTTTGGTTCATTGTGTACAAAGCGGTAGGGCCAGTTTTTTCCAACTGGGGGTTCGCGACGCGTCGCACGGAGGAGATTCGCTATATCTCGTACATCCTCAATTCGAGGTGGAAATCCTCGCGAATCTAGGTCAAGTACGTATCGTATGAGCTCCTCTTCCTCAATTGGGGTCAATGGACGTTGTTTGTCGCGTCTACCAGCTCGTGGTTGGCTTCCGTGTATGCGACGGGTAAGTGTTACATGTGGGACCTCATATAGCTGCGCAGCACGTCGGATGGACAGTTTGTGGGGTGATTTGGTAGCTTGAATGGCTAGTAAAACTCGGCCTTCATTAGCTTTCTGAGGCATCTTTTTGTTGTGGTGTGGTGGAGTAATTGGGTTTGAGGTTGCGATGCTATCGGAAAGTGTTTCATTTGGTGGGATGTTCCGTTTGGTGGTAAACCACGTTACTCTTTATTATCCTCTACAATTGTTCGTCCCTAATTTGAGAATGATAAAACAGTTAATTACAGTTAATTTTATTTAAAAGGAACATTCCACAACATATATTCACCAGAACACATCGAACATCTCAAAGCACATCCAACACAACTCCCATTCACAAACCCCAACCAAAGACTATTCTTTCCATTCCCCTATAATACAAACAATCCCCTCCTCCCTCCATAATCATCCGTTGTCTGTGCTGCCTCCTCCATATGCATCGCCCCTATTGTTACAAAAATACAGTAGTATACCCCCCATCCCCCTTCCTCCCCAAAAGCCACCCACCAACTCAATGCCCAACCCCAAACGCCGCGCTATAAAAACATCCCCCCCAGCATCCCCAGTTCACAAAGGAAACCCTCGGATTGAATGAAGGCTTCCGAACCCTCATTCCTAGACCCCCTCACTGCTGCTCATGAATAAAAGTGCAATTAACCCCCTTCGCACACTTCCCCTCCTGCCAGAACCGACACGGTTTCGTCCCCCGCTTATAATCCGGATCCAACCTATTCTTGTTGAATTTTCCTCCCCCGCCTCTATCCCCACCACCAGCATCCCACGGTTTCTTCCCCCCCTCCGCGCCATCCTGTCCATAACCCCCCGACCCCCAAGTCTGCGCACCGGACTGCTGCTGCTGTTGCTGTTGGGAGGAGGAGGTGCTCCAGGTAGAAGGTGGGGTGGGAGCAGCTTGTTGCAAACTAGCAGCGTATGCAAGCCACGCAGGCTGTTCTTGATACTGCGTCTGAGCCGGATAATTGGCGGTGGTGGTTTGGGGTTGGCTGGGCCACTGCATCTGCTGCTGCTGCTGCTGGGGTTTCTGGGGGTACCCCATTCCCGCGAGGAGATTCTGGAGGCCAGATGGATCATACTCCCCTCCCTCTGCCTGCGCGGCCGGCTGTTGATACGCCGGCTGCTGTTGACCCTGCCCCTGCGTCTGGGCCCCCATGATCTTCTGCAACTGCCCCATCAAATCCTCCTGCCCAACTACTGGCTTAATTCTCGCCTGTGCCTCCGCGATATGACGATCCTGGAAAGCCTTATCCCTCGCCGCATTGGCAATCTGTTCTTTGAGAAGCGTCTCGTAATATACCTTCTTCGAGGCGGGGGCCATCCAGTCCGGTGCTTCGACAGCGGGAAAGGGTAGACCGATTTTGGATGCGAAGATGGCGGAGAGGTTTGTCCATTCTGCTGGGTCCATGCCAGGTGGTGTTGGGTAAGCGGTGGTGGGTTGTGCGGGCTTAGGGGTGGGTGGGAAGAGCGTCGAGATCGGTGTAGTACCAGCTTGTAACTCCGCGAGTGTCGTGATAATTTCCTCCAGCGATTTCTGAGGCATCTCCTTCTTCGGGAAACGAGGACTATTCGCGATGGCGTTGAGCATAGCCGGGACAGATAGTTTAGCCGTTGTTGGCAGACCCAGGATCTCAGCAGCGCGTTTATGCTGCATTTCTCTGTGTATACCGAGGCGTTCCTCCTCTTCATTCCGGAAGAGACGCGCCATCGCTGCGTCAGCGCCGTAGAGTTCGATGTCGAGGAGTCGACGTTTGACTTTCGGGAAGTTCGTAGGCTGACGAAGTTGTACGACCTCCGTTCCTGGGGTGGTAGGTTCAAAGGGCGGTTCCTTGGGTGAGTGCGGGATATCCTTAACACCCGTGTAAACAACCATTAACTCTGTGTCCTCACGCTTAGACTGGATTCTTTGTTGCGGCGTCTCAAACTCCACAGGTCCGCCCCTCGACGTGAAAGCCTTCCCATAATACCCCTCCTGCAAGGCTGAGAAATCGACCTCACTCAACACAGGCCAAGGCTTACTATTCACCTCAGCCTCACTCTCCTCATCCTCCACATCCACCACGCCCTGGAAGCGCTGTTTATGCATCATCCCCTCCGAGCGATCATCATGTGCATCCCTCAGCATTTCACCCTGGCGCCCCTCATTCTCCGCTCGCTCGTGCGTGAAGATCCGGACTTCGGTGAGGCTATCGCCCCCTTTGAAGTGAACCCTGAGATGACGTCTAGATTCCTTGCGCTCCCTTCTCGCTTTCTGCTCGGGTGTTTCGTCGGGGCGCTTGGGGGCCTCGGGGGCTTTGGGGGGGGCTTTGGGCTTGGAGATGTCGGCGAGGAGCATGGAGAGAGTGGATGGTCCGGTGGAGGGAGCGGGCTTTTTTGCCACGGGCTTGGCTGCTGGGATATTTGTCGTGGCTGGCGCGGCTTTGGGTCCTTGCTTCCCGAGCTTGGCGAAGAAACCAGTTGTCTTTATGGGGACCTTGTTGCCGGATGGTTTAGCAGGGAAGCACTTGGCGCCTTCGGCTGCAATCTTTTTGTTTGGTGAATTACTGGTGCTATCATCAGGCTCATGAGGTCTCTTCAGGCTCGATGCCGGCTGTATTCCCGCCTTGACATCTGTAGGAGCTGTAGGTTTATACTCCCCTCTCGCAATAGCCTCCTTCATTTCGCCTCTCTTGGCAGAATCTTCAGCAGCAGCCATTATAGCTCTATCATGAGATTCGACCGTGCTCTTCATGATTATTTCCACAAAGCGCCTGATATCCTCTTGCCTCCGCTTTCCTTCAAGATCGACATTCTTGCTTTCTAGTCTACTCTTGTTGAACTTCTTGACAATGCCATCGAATTTAGATCTGGTCAAGACGGCCTCGCTGGTTTTGGTGAAGGCGGACATGAGATGGAAGACTGCAAGAGCGAGGTCGCCGAGGTAGTCATCTGCTTTGATACAGTTTCTGAGGATATTCGTCAATCCAACAACGAACTTGTCGTGGGTAGCTAGCGTATCTTTGAGATCTTGATGTCCCTTGGTGATGGCGATATTCAAAGCATTAACAAGAGCCTGCTGTCGCGTAGCACGCTCAACTTTCAACTTCTTGACATCGGCACCACGCTTCTCGGTTTCCGCCTTTGCCAGCTCTGCCGTAACTCGCACCAGCTCTTCACGTAGAGTTGCGACAAAGGGATGGAATTCCATAGCAACTCTCATCTTCTCCTCTGTTGTTGCACGGCGACCTGGCGGACTGTAGATTATGCCAAGGGCATCCCAGGTTGCGGCCTCGGCGACATCCGTTGGACGTGGCTCGGGGCGAATCTGTTCCATTGTTAGTAACAAATAACAGATAACAGACAATAGAAAATAACAACGATATGAAGAACAAGGAAAAGGTGTTGGGGGGGGGGGGGCGGTTCTTTGTTAGTCGTCAAGGAAACTCAAGTCTCGGGACTCGAACATAAGCGTTCACCATCACACCCAACAATAAACAACAATAAAACCGAACTTGCCTCGTCTAGCGTCCTCATATCTCCCAGCTCCTCTTCCTCATCCGAATACTCCGACTCGTCCTCTGAGCTCGTATACTCCTCCGAACTCGAGTCCGCCGGCGACACCGACGGCGGCCTACGGCTGCTTATCTCACCCGCAGGAATATTCGCAGCAGATAAAGGCGTGGGTCGCTCCCTCCCAAGTAAATTAGACTTCCTCGCGGTGGCGTACTTCTTTGTACCTGGGGCGCGGATTTTCTTAGGTTTGCTTGTGGGGACGGCGGAGAGTTCTAGACGAGAGGATGTCAACAATGCACTTTTTATAAATGAACTAAGCCGGGGGGGGGGAGGGGGAAACACTTACTATGCTCGAGGCCAGGTACTAGGACCTTTCCACTTCGGTTAGGCCGGCCTTGCCAGACGGGAAGTGCTTTTGCTACGGACGAGAATTAGTTCGGTGCTTTCACAAAGGGGGTGAGTACACCAATTGTTTAGTGGTTAAACTTACAGGAATACCTATTGTCTAGTTCAATCGAGCCTACACCAAGGACCGCCCAAGGAGCCTGGGAGAACCTGCGAGATGGAATATCCTTTGTTTCAGCCAGCAACTCAGGGTGCGTAACCCTAAGCTGTGCGGAAGCATATTTCTGAGCTGCGTCCGATACACTGGGAATAGGCTGGCTAGGAATAGGCTGGCTCGCTGGTGAAGGTTGATTTACTGGTTCGGGCTGGCTTGCAGGCACGGAAGGCAAAGCAGGCACGGGTGAGATGGCGGCATGTTGGCTAACCACAGGGCGAGAAGGGGCATGCTGAGTCTGAATCTCCGGCTGCACAGGGTGATATTGCGGCACCGGAGTCGAAACTGGGACGGACTGTTCCTGGAACTCCGGCTCTGGCGTCCATGACTGGCGGAAATTCTGGCTGGCAGCATTGCTGGGAACGGGCTGCTGAGTCAAGATATTTCTCGCTGGAACCGGCGCAGGATATTGCACGGCCCTGTCGAGATCATGTGGCGAGATCGTTACAGGCACTTGAGCTTGAGGGGAGTAGGAGTATTGACCTTGGTTGGGCGCATACTGCTGGTGAGATTGGAGAGACACCTGCTGAGGCATCTGCTGTATAGGGCTCTGGCTGGTGGTCGGGTAGGCGCCATACTGAACTCCATACTGTCCCAGGCTGGTATTTGAGCGTAGGGGCTCCTGGCCATATACGGCCTGATATTGCGCATTTGGATACACAGGTGACTGGGAAGTGCCATAATTAAATTGCGACTGAGCAGGCAGGATATATTGCTGCTGCTGGATCTGCTGCGGGTGTTGATGTGTGAGTTGGTGCTGCTGGTGGGCATGCGGGTGCTGGTACTGCTGTGAATTGAAGATATCCTCGGCATACAGTGCGGGCTGCTGCTGTTCCTGCTGTTCCTGCAGCACCCATTGATTTTGGTCAATTAAAGACGGGTCGACGATGTAATTATTCATCTGTTGACCCAATTCATGCGAGTAGTTCTCATCTGCTCTGATGGGGTTGTTATCCTGCACGTGATCCATATTTGTTAGATGGACCGTGCGGGGGTGCGGCTTTATCGGAATTATTTGGCCGTGACCGTGGGGTTGGGATGTGGCTGTGGAGAGACGGTGGAGATGGGAGACACTAAGCGATAGACGGCCGTGAACCGTGAACGTGAACCGGGACCGTGGACCGGGACCGGGACCGTGAACCGTGAGCGACCACTCAACAACAGACGGGTCAAAAGACGACGGGACCTGTTCCCCAGCTAAAAGTCATGGATGTACTGTAGAGTGACGCTGTAGGTTTGAGGGAGTGAAGAAAAGGTGAGTTGTGATGTGAAGTCGTACTGTAAATAAAGTCGCGCTGTACGTCGAATTAAGAGTACGTACGGTATCTCTCCTTTGCTCTCCTCTCCTGCCTCAAGTGTACGCGCTTCTTCTCGCGATTGTAGGTACAGCCCAGTATTTGGCGCTTCTCGCGATTGTAGGTACAGCCCAATATTTGACGCTGCAAAAGACTCGAGGAAAGGGCCGGACGGACAACCACAGACAACCACAGACAACAACAGACAACCACAGACAACAACAGATAACCCACAATGCAGAAAACACCCCTTTAGGCGCGACAACAACTCAACCAACACGCAGCAGCAACACACGTTCCTGCGCGTGTATTTTGCACTGCTGCTGTCTTGTCTGTCTGTATACACTTGACTGTCCTCTGTTCTGTTCCGCTGTCCACCATCTGTATCCTGTGTCTGTATCCTGTGTCTGTATCCTGTGTCTGTATCCTGTGTCTGTATCCTGTGTCTGTATCCTGTGTCTGTATCCTGTGTCTGTATCCTGTGTCTGTATCCTGTGTCTGTATCCCTCTCTGTATCCTGTCTCTGTATCCTTCTCTGTATCCTGTCCGCTTCCTCCTCGCGCGCGCGCAACAAAAAAAATAACGATGCGCCTGCTGTTGACCCTGAACCCGACAGTCCTGACAGCGCTTGCGTGGAGTATTACACCCCTTACAGCGCCTGTTCAGCGCCTGTCAGCACAGCCAGGACAACAGCGCAAATACTGCGCGCTCCTTCTTTAATTGAGTATTCGTACGCTTGGGGTGATGAATTTATGAATTGATTACGATGAGGGAGAGAGAGAGAGGGAGGAGATGGGAAAGGAGGAGGACGAGGAGGAGCAGGTTTCGGTGTTTGACGTTGGGTCCATTGAAGAAGATCCTTGCCGCACTGGCCACGTCGCGCTTAAGCGAGCTATGAGTTGAGGACGCTATGACGACGGAGAGTGCCGTTGGTGCGAGAGAGCTACTACGGATACAATTATTCATAATACCCTCATTCTCTCAAACCTACCATATTGCAGCTGCTCCTGTCAAAACTGCAAGAGTCGTATGAGAGCATTCCCCGCGCTAGACTGATGCGCCCATCTCCTGCCGACTCTCATCCCCTTCATTCCCTTCATCCCCTTCATCCCCTTCATCCCCTTCATCCCCTTCATCCCCTTCATCCCCTTCCTTAATCAACCACCACACCAGTCGAAGAATGGCGACCACCCACCCATCCCTCCGCGAACGCCAAATCCGTAAGAACCCAAATACCACCTCACACGCTGGAAGAACCAACACTAACTGGGACACAAACAGGCTCCATCGAGAAGATCCTCAATTTAAACCATGCCCAGGATCCCGCAGCCAGCCATGCTGACCCGAGCGCCAGCTCTCACGAGATATCCTCGACGTCCGTCCCGATCCTGGATGAGGATGGAAACCCGATATGGAAGATCCTGGTGTTTGATGATTTGGGGCGGGATATCATCAGCAGCGTGCTGAGGGTTAGCGATCTAAGAACATGGGGGGTCACAATGCACATGTACGAGCCCACTCCAGGAGAGCTCACGCCTTGAAAGCTCACACACCCATAACATACAGCTGACGTCTCTAGGCACATTGCTTCAGCACGAAACCCCATACCCGACGTCCCCGTCCTCTACCTCGTCGAACCCTCCTCCGACAACCTCAAAGCCATCACCACCGACCTAACCCGCGGCCTCTACTCCCCGGCCTACATCAACTTCCTCTCCTCGATACCCCGCCCCCTCCTCGAAGACTTCGCATCCCAGACCGCCGACGCCGGAACCTCAGAGAATATCGCGCAGGTCTTCGACCAGTACCTGAATTTCATCGTCAGCGAGCCGGATCTGTTCAGTCTGGGTATGCGCAAGGATCACACGTACTGGGCGCTCAACAGCGCGAAGACGACGGATCAGCAGCTGGAGGATATAATAGAGCGGATTGTGAGCGGCCTGTTTAGCGTCGTTGTTACTATGGGTATGTTGCCGATTTTCCCGTAGGAGCTGCGCGGGTTTAAGAAAGCTAATCATGGGCAGGCGTCATCCCCATCATCCGCTGCCCCAAAGGCGCAGCAGCTGAGATGATCTCCGCGAAACTCGACCGCAAGCTACGCGACCACATCCTCAACTCAAAAGATAACCTCTTCTCCAGCTCCGGCCGGCCCTCCACATCCACCAGCGGCACCTCCTCGCGCCCCGTTTTGTTGATCCTCGACAGGAACGTAGATCTGATCCCCATGCTCTCGCACTCGTGGACGTACCAATCCCTCGTCCACGACGTGCTAAACATGAAGCTCAACCGCATCACCGTGGAATCCCCTATCGATGAGGAGAACCCTGCAAAGGGCACCACGAAGCGCAGCTACGACCTTACCGCCAACGACTTCTTCTGGACGAAAAACGCCGGCCTGCCCTTTCCCCAAGTCGCCGAGGACATCGACGCGGAGCTAATGCGCTACAAAGACGACGCCGCGGAAATCACCAAAAAAACCGGCGCCTCCTCCCTCGAAGACCTCCAAAACGACACCAGCGCCTCCGCGCAACACCTCAAAGCCGCCATCACTCTCCTCCCCGAGCTGCGCGAGCGCAAAGCCGTCTTGGACATCCACATGAACATCCTCGCCGCGCTGCTGAACGGAATCAAGAATCGCCAGCTGGATAACTACTTCCAGCTTGAAGAAACAATCACGAAGACGTCGAAGGCGCAGATGCTGGAGTTGCTGAATGATGAGGATAAGGGGAAGGAACCGTTGGATAAGTTGAGGGTGTTTATTATTTGGTTCTTGAGCACCGAGCAGGAGGTTTCGAAGGGGGATATGGATCGGTTTGTGGAGGCGTTGGGGAAGGCGGGGGCGGATACTAGTGCGGTGGCTTATATTCAGAAGTTTGTTTTTCCCCTCCCCTTTTTTAAAAATCCCCCCCACTAACCACACCAACAGAGTCCGCGCAACAACCCGCATGACAATGCTAACCTCCACCGCCCTCCCCCCCACCACCCCAGCCCCTTCTTCCTCCTCCGACCTCTTCCGCAACTTCTCCTCCATCTCCAACCGGCTCACCGACCGCCTCGCCGCCACCGGCGTAACCGCCAACTTCGAGACCCTAATCTCTGGTGTAAAAAACTTCCTCCCCGCAAACCGCGATTTGACCATCACCAAGATCACGGAATCCATCATGGATCCCGCCGCCGCGTCAAGTTCGGCGATTGCGAAGACGGAGAATTATCTGTATTTCGACCCCCGCTCCGCCAACGCTCGGGGGACTGCACCTCCGCCCTCCGCGCCGCGCGGTGGGACAGCTAGTCCCATGCCCGGCGGCCTCGGGAGTCTGGGACCCGGCACAGGCGCCAGCTTTGGACAACGCCGCCAGGGGTTCAGCGAGGCGGTGGTGTTCACAGTTGGGGGGGGGAGCATGGATGAATACGGCAATCTTTTGGAGTGGGCGAAGAGGACGGGGGAGGGGGGTGTGGGTGCGGCGAAGGGGGCGGGGAGGAGGAGGGTGGTTTATGGGAGTACGGAGATTGTGAGTGCGGGGGAGTTTTTGGGGGTGGAGATGCATGGGTTGGGGGTTGAGGTGTCTAGCTAGAAGATAGATGAAGAGGAGGGGAGAGGGGGAGGTAGATAGAAGGGGGGGAGGGGGGTAGAGATGGGAGGGTGGTAATGCATGATGATACCTGCACGGCTTGCCGTCATCAACTGACAGGCGGACTGAATCATTGATGGATGATTTGATTGAGCTTAACCATGCTTTCTATTCCGACACTATCTACCACGCTACCAACTAGACCAGGCCATGTATCCAGCCATGGCCCCCTCGCCCCATCCCAACCCAGCCCAGCCCAGCCATGATGTATACACCACCCTTCCCTTCCCGCGAAATCACCGCAATGCACACAAACAACAGAATGATCCCGACGCCATTTTCCCCGTTCTTTTTCCATTTCCCATGCCTCCCATCCATCCCATCCTACCCCATCCTACCCCATCCGTTTCCATTTTTGCGCCCAAATAAAAAAAGAAATCCTCCAGGGATTTATATAATCGAGCCAAACAATGAACATGAATGAAAGCTGAAACCCCCAGAGCTGAACAGACAGGCAGGCAGACGAAATAGAAACAAACGCCTATCCACCACCTTCAGTGCAGTCCAGGCCATATGTGTATCTACACCGAAACCAAATAAATCGCAAGAAATAAAGAGTGGCGTATATCATAAACCCACCCGCGGCCGGCAGTGGTCTAACAAAATAACCCATCAACGCGCGTGCTTCTCATAATTCTCCACCTCCCTCACACCCCTCGACACCAACACCCCCCCAAACTTCTCCTCCCCCCTCACCAACGGCGGCGGCAGCGGCATCGCCCCAGGCTGCGTAAGACCCAATCCCGGCCCCACAGGTGTACTCTGATGTCTCGAATGTCCCCCTCGCGGAAAGGCCACGTTGGCGGACGGGTACCTCTGCCCCTCCTGCATCCCCTGGTGGCTATGGTTATGGTGGTGGGGTTGATTGTGGTGGGAGCTGTGGCCGTGGTTCTCAGGAAACTGATACCCCGCCCCAAAATACGACCTCATATGCGACACCATCACTGGCTGTTCCGGGAACGGGAAACCATTAACATCCGATCTCGAGCGACGATGTCCGTTATCAGGGGCGGCGAGGAGCATGGTTGAGCTAGAGCGCAACGGATACCGTGTCGGCGCTGGGCCATCACTAGCGAGGATGCTGGGGAGGGATTGCAACGACGGCGTTAATGCTGGTGGCGTGCGTAGAGGGGATCTGTATGGGCCGTGGGTTTGGAATACATCGCTAGCGCTTGAGGACGCCGAGAGGATCGAGGGGTGCGCTTCATACGCCCCCGTAGTAACGTTAAGCCGAAGCCTCTGGCTCTGCGCCGTGAGTTCCGCATCCGCGTCTTCAGGGGAGCAGTCGCGGCGCTTGCGTTTATGGTGGAGTGGGCCATCTTGGTTTTCAAAATTGCTATTCGATCTCGACCTCGGGGCGGTGTTGAACTGCAGGTCTTCAGGAAAGCTGTCGAGTGGGGGTGGTAAGGCGCCGCCCATGGATCGGGATCGCTGGTGGCTGGTGGTGGGTGTTTTGCGGCGCCCGCCGTAGCGCATGGGGGATTCGGATTCGTCGCCGTCGAGAGTGATGTGGGGGAGGATCTCGATGTCTGGGAAGACTGGGCTGGGGGAGTTTAGGAGTTCTTGGTGAACACGGTTGAATATATCTCTGATGTCCAGCGTGCTGTAGGTCTTGCCGCACAGGCTTCTGAGCCAGAGAGGGACGGCAGTAGCTGGTGCGGAAGGGTCGACGTCCTCGTAGTTTCCGACATATGGATTTCCCCTCCCACCCCTCGCCTTGGACAATGCGAGGTCATCCAGTCGTTTTTGCTCCCGTTTGCGAACAGCGAGACCCCAGCTCCTGACCACACCACCCTCCTCGCGACGCTCATTCTCGGCGCTCCATTCTTCTAGTCTCTGGATCTGTTTCTGGACAAGATCACACTGACAGCGGGGCCAGTTCTTTGGCTCTCGATATCGACTCCTTTGGTAGTGTTTGCGGCAGTATCGCACCCAAACATGCTCTGGGATGAGTCGCGTGCACATTTTGTTGCGCCCAAAGATGTGAGACACGGCCTTTCGGGGCTGCGAACCGGTATCGCATCCTTCTTTGAACATGCATGTTGAATGCAGGTCCTGTAGTGGTGGTGTATACTGCGAACCTAAATGCAACGCATCATCCAGAGTCTCGGCTTGCGGCGACTCATTCTCGGGATGTTGGGACGAAGGTGGAGTAGGCTCAGATCTCCGATACCTTGCCAACATATCGCTTGTAGGTTGTCCAAACGAAGCACCTGACTGGCCTTGGATATGGGGCTCAGAGAAGGCCCTTTTATGACGTCTAGACTCCATAGCGAACCGGCCCGAGTGAGACTCAAACTCTCGGCGGCTCTCCGATGGTGGAAATGAGTTTAGGCGGTCTAGCTGTGCTCGTGATTGATACTTCCAAGGCGCGATATTTTCTTCGCCAGAAGGGTGAGGCTGGGCAGACACACTTCCAGCTGTCTCAGACTCTTGAGGAGTTAGCGGTGTGTGCCTTTTGATAAGCAAAGCATCCGTTGGTGATGCCGTCCTTGACAGAGCTGGCTGTTCAGAGGTGGCGCTTGTCGCTCTAGCATCGACATCAGCCATCTCACTATCCCTGTAGTGTTCTTCTAAAGTGCTGTCGGCATCCATGAATCGTCCCTCAGCGATTTGAGCCAGAACGTGTATTAGCTCCGCACGAGGCGATGGAGGGTAATGATGGAAGCTGAACGTGGCAGGGGAAGCTGGTGAGAGCGTAGCAGAGTTTGCCAGAATACTGGTCCAGTCCAGGGTAGAATCTGATAATTTGGAACTGTCCGTAAAGTTGTTGAAGACTTGGAACCCGCCAACAGTTGATGCTGAGGAAAGTCTTGAGTGCGTTGAAGTTGATGCAGAAGCAAGAGAAGAGAGGGATCCGCGGCTGTCAGATAAGCTATGCTTGGTGGGATACGTCTGTGATGATTCAAGAGAGGAGTCATGATGATGAATGTGTTTGCTGATTGTCGTATCCAGATCGTGGTTCACTGGTAGTGAATAACCGCCAGCATCCCAGGGCGTCCGACTTCGGATCGCGGCTTCCCCAGTGAGTAGTGGCCGTGGCTGGTCTCCATCGTCGGGCGATGCATTTAGCATCAATCCGACTTCCATTTCGTTATTGTATCCGCGTTGGCAGTAAGATATGTCTTGGTGGAACAATCATCCAGGTAAATGTTTGGTTGTTAGCTGACAACTGCCATCCGATGCTAGTCGAGTGATCGAACGTAGGGGTGTCGACCAGATAAAATGGATCCAGCCTTCCAGATATCTTCTTAATCTTGATGCCAAGGGTAATCAACGTCCTGGCAGACGATGGGGCGAACGAATAAGATCATACGTCTGTTGATATATTAGTGACTATAGTGTCAAAGAATGAAACACTGCTGGCGTCGTTTTCTTCTCCGCTATAAACCTCGCATGCATTTCCCGTTCAGGACGCCCAGAGGTAGAGATGGACAGAGGCAATGTTAAAAGTGTGTTGCTTCTTCTTCGCAGGTGTATGCACAGGCGCCGAGGAGTGAAATTGTCGAAACGCCAGGCACGGCACACTGTATACAGTTCTTTCGCCTGAAGATACCGAGTGCTTGACTTCAAACCACCAACCGGACCGGGTGCGGTGGTAAAACTTAGGTTGTGAGAAGTCCCAGCGGGGGGCATCACCGTCACCGCGCTGTCGAGGCGTAAAATATGTGCTCTAACCTCCGGGACTATGCATGATATATCCGATTCGGTTGACATGCATGCAAATCAGAGAGATGGAATGCAAACCTACAGCAGTATCTCACTTCTAGCTCATAAATAGAAGATCTATTGCCTTCAGACCTTGGGACTATCCTGCAAGCCGTTGAAGATCTGTGAGTTTTGATGTGCCTGTCACTTCCCTCCAGTGCCGGCCAAAGTAAGAAGGAGTGAGGATTTAACGTTGCGTTGGTGGGCACACGAACTGAAGAGCCAATGAGACGATAACGACAGGAGTTTGATAGAATAAATATGTTGTATCAAAAGTAATGAAATATGACAGAAGAGACAGCTAGTAAAGGAAGTCGCTCGTTTGCATAAGGCCAAGATACGCCGTTCGTATCGTATCATCCAGGGAAGGAAGAGAGGAAGGAAGACGGTGGAATCTGTGACAAGCAGTGTCGTGGTCTCGGCGGCACCTCGCACGGCAGCATCCAGTAGGGCGGAGTCTATTTGTGGGAGAAAGGTCTAAGAAGTATAAGCCTGTGTGCTACATGTAGTCTCACATCCCACGCCATAGGGTGTGTGTGTTGGGGGGGGGGTTGAAGGGGGGGGGGAGGGGGGGGGAGGGGGAAGGCAACAGACAAGGTGCAAGACAAGACAGATGCCTACCGAAGATGGTGAGTGGTGAGATGCACAGTAAAGCTATGTGCATGCAGTCCGGCAGCCATAGCGAGATCATCAAGTGTTAGTTTAGTGTAGTGAGGGTGAGGCTAGAAGAGGAAGGTTGAGACAGGGAGGGCATGGTATCGTTATCATGGGGGAAGGAGCTAGCATAGTAGAAGAGTAGAAGAGTAGAAGAGTAGAAGAGTAGAAGAGTAGAAGAGTAGAAGAGTAGAAGAGTAGAAGAGTAGAAGAGTAGAAGCTAAGGGTTGGTGGCATTGTAACGAGTAAGTTCTTTGAGGTTTGAGGTTTGAGGCAGGAGACAGGAGGCAGTGACGGTCTGTAGCGACACTCATGGTCAAGGTTCATGGGCCATGTTTCGGTACTCGTGGCCGGCTCATGGCTCACAAATTGCTCATAGATTGGCCCATAAATTGCTGATGGGTAGCTGCTTTTGAAGCTTAATGGTGTGTTGTGGTCAGTGGTTGTTGTTTGTTGTTTGTTGTTTGTTGTTGGTGGTTTGTGAGTGGTGGCGGTGGTGGTTTGTGGGTAATTAGGCCCTGTGGTGCGTGCTGTGGTGATGGTGATGTTGGCCTGTTTCGGAATCTGCAGTGCAAATCAGGACCAGATAAAGCCGTTCTGCGCCTCCATAGTGCGAGGAGCCGAGTATCCAGATCGCGATCGGCTGAAACCACTGCGTGTCCGTGTCGCGCCGCACCGGCAACAATAAAAGAAAATACTAAAGGAAAATACGGGGCCAACGCACCCACACCGCACTGCAGCACGCTAGAGTCGCGGTATCCGCTCGCCGGACACTTTTCCAACACACCATGTCTGATCGGCCACGTCTGATCGGCCACGTCTGATCGGCGGGCACGTCTGCTTGCGGCGCCCCGCACTTCGTGGATTGGGGCGCAGCAGTCGCGCGGGCCGGGTGGAGTGTTTTCTTCCAACGAGGTCGTTAGTGGGGAGAGATGTGATTCTGGCATGGCGATCGGGATCGTGGGGGGAGGGGAGGCATGGGAGGGAGGTGAGGTTAGGGCTTGGTTTCAGGGGGTTGGGGAGTTTGCATGATGGGGGCTGGGTTGGTTTATTGGGTATTTGTGTTCCAGTGAGCTTGGACGTATGATGCTTGCATCGAGAGATGCAAGCATAGTTGAATCGACTTATCAACCTCTTGCCCCTTGATAATTTCCACCAATCTGGAAATCCCGACCGCAGGAGACAGCGGAACAGAATCATGAAGGGAACGCTGAGCCGAGGCTTGTTCTTCCAAAAGTTCATGTGCACTTGAATTCCACATTCACCGCGTCTCTGGGGGATTTGAGAAGTGTCCGGTCAAATCTCCATAGCTTCTCTTTTGCCAATTTCTTCCATCCCAAGTCTATTCCCCCTGTCCCGTCTGTAAACCCCACTTCATCGACTCCCCACGGTGCTGAGCACCTCAACGGGTGCACACATGCCCGTAGCTCTCCATAAACGCTATGCTTGGGACCTCCAAGCCTGACTCCTCAAGGTGCACATGCATCGCCAAAAGACCGCCCCTGATGTAAATGTAAATGAACAATACAATGTGTAAAAACCACGCTGTAGGCAGGCAACAACCTCACGCGCCAGTGAAAACCCCTATCAAAACAACAATCTAAAGCTCAATCTCAATGCCCAAGTCAATCGCGCCAATAATATCATCATCGCACAACGGCCTCCTCATCGTCGCAATCCCTCCATTCTGCTTCTGCTTCTCCATCTCCGCGTGCAGCTTCGCCATATGCGGTAGAACCCCCGACTCTTTCTTCGGGCTCAGCTTCGGCGTCGCCACCTTAGCAGGCGTGCTCGCGCCGCTGCCCGACTCCTTATTAACATCGTGCTTGAGCACGGCGCGCGTGCGGACGCGACGGCTATGGTCTACAACCGCATCTTCACCACGCGCAATCGCAGCCTCAATCCGGCGCTGCTCGCGCATCTCGCGCAGTTGGGCAGCCTTGATCTCCTCGTTGTTCTTGCGGCGGTTCTCGTGGTTGATGATGGCGAGGCGGTCCTGCTGGGACAGGGCCTTGGGCCCGGTCTGGGCGGGGGTCTTGTGGAGAGAGGTGCCGAAGGCGAGTTTGGGGCCTTCGAGGGCGGCGAGCTCAGCCTTGATCTCCTCTTGGCGGTCGACGTCGCCGAGGAGCTTGGCTTGGTTGAGGCGCTTATTGAGCTTGTTGCGGTCCACGGACTTGTATTTTGCGGCGAGGGCGCCGGAGCGCCGGAGCTTCTCGGTCAGCTCGGCTTCGGTCCAGCTGCGGTTCACGAGCGCGTCGATGCGTCCCACTTGGGTGGCAAGTTGGCGGCGAGTAGGAACATTGACTTTCTCAACGAGACACGTCTGCATGTAGCGTTTATACTCCGCCTCGGTGATGGGCGAGTTAGAACAGGTGAAGAATGGCCAGGGGCGGACCGCTTTCCCATGAGCGGCAGTGACATATTGTGTTGTGACAAAGGTCTGGCCGTTTTCTTTCTCCAAAGCATACGGTTTACCCTCTTCAAAGCCTGTAAATTTGTTAAACCGAGCCCAGAAGAAACGCAGCAGAAGTACTAACCCATGATTTGAGCCATGCGATAGACATTGTCACCAGTCTCCTTATCCGCCCCAACACTGACACGAACAAATCCACCATGGTATGCATCTTCAAAACCAGGGTAGAAACAGAGCTTCGCGAATTTCGTTCTCCCAATGGACACCTTGTGAACGTCGGGCAATTCGCAGGGCGGAGAGTGTGTCGGCGGGGAGGCGGAACGGGCATGTTTAGGCTTCCCATCATCCCATTCCAACTCGCTATCCGCACCAGCATCGTCATCGGACTGGTCGTGATTGCTGGCCCTGTGGCCGCCATTGCGCTCCAGATCCTCCTTGCGGCGTTTCAAGCGGTCGGCCTTCTCATCTCTAGCGCGCTTCAAGCTGTCGATGCCACTGCTCGCCTCTCCGACACGTCCACCACCAACCTTGGTGCGCTGCCGAGAAGTCTTGCGCTGGTTTTCGTCTAAATCGGCATTGCCAGCCTTGCGCTTCTTGTCGCCTCTCTTTTGCTCAGCCTCGCGCGCGTGGAGCAGTTGGCGCAAAGCCCTATTCTGGCGATCGCGTTCGATTTCCATAGAGCGCTCTGCGAGAATCTCCTCTCGTTTGATCTCGGGCATCGCAAGAATCTCCGCTCTATCGGAGGAGTTCACGAATTTGCCCTCGAGCGGGTATCGGTCTCCATCATCGAACATTGCCGGGCCATTGTCTGAATCCGACTCCGATTCATCCATAGGAGCAGATCGCTGTGAGGCCGGTGACAAGTTCCTCGAAGAACTAACGCAGAGTCAGCAAATGGTACATTGCAACGCGCGACGCGATATTTAAGGCGGGTGGCAAAGTTAGGTCGAGTGGGAAATTCTTACGCTTCGCCCTCTTCTTCCGACTCGGTGCGTCTGCCGCGAGCCTTCTTGGCCGTGCCTTTGCTTCCAGAAGGCGTGTTTGTGTCTGGAGAATCAGATGCAGTTCGGGTAGCCGTGACAGGCACGGTGTCTTCATCCGAAGATGCGTCACCCGCGAGGGCGAGGAGCTCTTCGTCGATATCCGACATTGCGATAGATCGCGATAGATTGCGATAGATTATTTCAAGTATGCGATTATGTTGATTAGGCGTGTGTGAGGCCTGTGTGCCGGCGCTGGCACAAAGGGCCTTGGTGAATTCGTGTGCTCGTCTACAAGGGGTTGCCTCGGGAAGCGCAAGGTCAGATCAAGCGAAGTAGTGAAAGTTCAATATGAGAGACTCTCAGACTCGGTGCGATGTATCGGAAAAGTTTGTGAGGCAAAGTAAAGAAGTAGAAGAATGAACTTGTGAGGTTGTTGGAAGAAGAAAGAATAAAGAGAGTTGGCTCGATGGAAATGGAGGGCGATATTTGGTTGCAGAGGTGGCTGAGGGTGCACGAACTTTATCGCGGAAAATACTTTTTCCGAAAACCTTTTATATTTCCCGACCATGCGTCAATGGCCAGCCATCATCGGAATGCCAATAATGCCTTGATAAACCTCGAACGCAGCAACAAACCAACAATTTGAACCTCGAATCTCTCAGCTCCAATCTATCTACACGCTTATTTACTACATATTTGCTATTTATTTACTGCTCATCTGGCTAAAACTTTCTTTATATAGCCACAATGGCACCAATAAGCACCAAACCCGCAGCCCGACTCGTCCGATGCAACCTCCCAATATATGATTTTCTAACCCCACGATTCTCCCAAACCATCCGCACACGAGCTCTCCACACATCACCTCGAGACCGCACCGCAGCCGCAGCAGCAGCTGCACCCTCCCCCAACACCCCTCCCGCAGCCACGTCGTCCACCCCATCACCGGCCTCCAAGCCTTCCAAGCCCCTAACCCAGGCCCAACGAGACTTCCTCTCCAGCGCCGTAAGCCTTCCCCTTCTCCTCCCCCTCTCTATCCTCGAGCCTCTCTAACCCACCCCCAGCTGCGCGTCAACCAAGCTGGCGAGCTCGCCGCAACCCTCATCTACCGCGCCCAAACCCCCCCCATCGTCGCCTCCCACCCCCACCTCCGCACTCTCATGAAACACATGTACGACCAAGAAGCCGCCCACTTCTCCACCTTTAACGCCCTCCTCGCACGACATCGCGTGCGTCCCACAGCCCTCTACCCCGTCTGGGTCGCCGCCGCCACCGCGTTAGGGTGGGGTACCGCGTTCCTTGGCCGCGAAGCAGCGATGGCGTGTACGGAGGCGGTGGAGACGGAGATAGGGGGGCATTATAATGAGCAGGTAGCAAGCTTGTTGGAGATGGTGAAGGGGATGGAGGAGGAGGCGGTGGAGGTGGGGGAAGAGTTGAGGGGGTTGGTGGGGGAGATTAGACGGATTAGGGATGAGGAGTTGGAGCATTTGGATCATGCGGTGGAGAATGATGCGAGGTTGGCGGTGCCGCATGAGTTGTTGACGGGGGTTATTAGGGTGGGTTGTCGGGGGGCGATTTGGGTTAGTGAGAGGGTGTAAGTAAGTTGGGGGTGGGTGTGGGCGTGTATGTCATATAGAGGAAGAACATGTACGAATATGTATAGCTGTCATATTATATAAATCGTTGTATTCCAAGAGAGGACAATAAGGATGTCCAAAGATATTACACATATTATGGCATTGTTATACTATGTTTAAACAAGTCTATTCGAACAGACTACGAGAATACACACCATAATGGCTAGACCATGCACCCCCCTTCGTCACTCCCCACCGACTCCAAATCACATCAACGAATATGTACGGCTCTCTAATATCAATACTTACGTTCGAGCTTTCCCCATGCCATCCAACCCACACCATCTCTACTCCCTTATCCTCCTACATTCATCTCGCCTTGTTTAATCACTAAAAAAACCCCCGTTAGCCAAAATTCCCCTCCCAACACCAAACAGCATTCTCGGGGAAGGAAAAACTTACTAAATCTGCAACGGCGCCACCTGATCAACCTGATACAGCCAATTACTATTGTGCTCCTCCGACTTCAACCACTCCGTCGGGAACTCCACCAAATTCCCCTGCACAAGCTCCAGCATCGACAAAGCCTCCTCCCTCGTCAACAAGTCCTCCGCAGCCGAGAACCCCTTCTTACTCTTCGTCGTCACGCGCCTGCGCCTTGCCCTCGTCGAGCCTTGGTGCGTGGGCGCGGCAGCCTCGGCCGCGCCAGTAGTGGTCGTAGTAGGCGGCAGCGCAGAGAACGTAGTCGTGCGCATGGTCGTCGAGTCTAGGCCCGTAGTCGGGACGCGACCTGCAGCGCTGTCGATGGTGCTCCCGCGATCGACGGGCGCGGGGGACTTCTCGTCGAATTCTGGTCCCTTGCCCTTGGAGAGTGTAGCTTCCTTCTCGCCCACATAGGAAAGAGCTCTATGTCTCGCGTCCGCAGCGTCAGCCCACTCCTTCATGCCGCCAGTGGGATGTTCATCGTCGTGACCTGCGCTCAGTTTCTCAGCAACGTTCGTTATGGTCTCACCCAACACACCCAGGTTCTGCAGCGGCATGCTAGCACCGGGTGGTCCACTCTTGCCTTTACTTTCCTGCTCCTGTCTGCCCTCGCTCTTGACACCCTGGGACTGGGCAAAGCGCTCGGAATATGCCTGGAACTCGGTGTACTCATGCCAGTTGGTCACTTCGTTGTCGGGGTTGCAGCGGAAGACGCGGCGGAAGATCTTGGTGTTGTTCTCGGCGATGCGGGTCCATACGTTGTCGAAGAAAGTGTCGTTGAGGGGATCGCGCATGCAGTCCTTATCCACGAGGGCACACGTAATATCCGCGGTCAAGGGATTGAACGCGGCATTCTTCCCACCCTTGGAGTCTCTGTACACCGGAGGACCGCCAATATCCGTATCATCGACGACAGGGAGAGAAGGAAGTTGAGAAAGCTGCGACAACCCCAAAGTCTGCGTGTTGCTACGGGTCGAGAGAAAAGGTGGTAGACCAATGTTACCGCTCTCCTTTTTCTGCTCAGGCTCTTTGCCGGTCTTCGATTGTCGTTGATGCGGCTGCTTCGGATGCTGAAGAGTGCCTTTGCCCTCAGGGGCAATATCGGCGAGCAGAACCTCGCATCCACTAACCAGTGTCGAGTCGCGGCCACGGATTATTCCAGTCTTCTCAGCCTGTACCATCCTATCCGGGCCATCACCCTCAACTTCTACAATCCCATTCTCTCCCTCGTTTGAAGACTCCGCGCTGACATGTGCGCGCATGAAGTTGGAATTACCCTCCCCATCCGTATCAATGCTATTGTTGAAGCTAGGCAGGCTGCTATTCTGAGCAGTCGTATCTGCCTTCTTTCGCGCCGGACGGGCCTGGCCGCTTGCAAACTCTTTATCGGAGTCGTCGTCATAGACACCATCCATTCTAGACTCAAACAGCTCTTCCTCTCGGTCTAATTCAGCGCGACGCTCTTCTTCCATGACATCGTCTACGTCAACGCCGACATGCTCACGCATAAGACGCATTCGCAGTGTGTGCGCAAAGCGGCCCACCTGGAATGGCTCTCCGCCCATAGTCGACCAGAGGACATCAGTATCTCTAACGACAGCAGCACATTCAGAATCTCTGGAGCCAAGCATAGACCTCTCGTTGATATTGGCCGATCCAATAAGTGCAATCCGATCATCCACAATAATGACCTTGGCGTGGATATACAGCTGCTCCGTGACCAGCGTCTTGTTCGGCCCAATCTTGCCCCAAGCTCTCAAGCTGTAAAAGGAGACGAAATCCTCAGGCTCGATACCCTCATTCCTCAGTCGCCCAAAGATGGAGTTCTCGCCACGCGAGATACTGCGGAACTGGCACTGCATGATCAAACGGACACTGGTTCCATCAGGTGCATCGACCGTGTTCTGGAAGCCGGGCATGAGTGGGATGAGGATGACAATGCGCCAATTCTCATTGTTTTTGTACGCCCTCACTGCGCGCTCGACGATGGCATCACCGATCTTGTTGACAATCTTCACGTTCATAGTCTCACAGCTCGTAATGAAGAACTGGTTCTCCATGTAGACGAAATGCTCCGACTCTTCAATCATCTTGCAATACGCGTTCATGATGCTGTGTTCAGTGTCATCAATTCCCAGCGACCAGTTGGACGCTGATCGCAAGATCTGCACTTCACATGTGCCGTTCAGTCCAAGGCTCTCGAGCTCAGATTGGCAAAAGTCAGGCGGAGGTAGCAGGAACGGTGTTGGCCTTGTTGGCTTTCGGCCTCGCAAGACGTAATTCCAGCGCTGGACAAAGTGTCTCGTCAGATCGCGAGCAGGCTGCCCAACGACCTGCATCGAGACGTCGTGCCATGGCATTCTCGGTGTCTTCGAGCGGTCGTACATCTCAGCATACGGCGCGTTCAATTGGAAGAAATCCTGCACACGGGGGTTCGAGTAGTCCTTTCCAGGCCATAACTGGCAGTGGTCCGCATCCTTCGGCTCATCTGAGTGTTCAAATCCAGTAGGCTTGTCGTCACAAACAGAGTGCTGCGGGGTATCCCATCTGCCAAAGCATAAATCGATGCCTCCAACAAACGCCACCGTGTGATCGACAATGCAAATCTTCTCGTGGTGCGCAAAGAAGAACTGATTCTTCTTGAACTGGTTAGGAGATCTCTGGAGGAAGATGTTCGGATGCAGATCCAGCATCGAGAACTTGGTAAACTCAGAGTCGATGGGGACAGCAGCTTCAACATTACGGTAGATAATGATGAAGATTTTAACGCCTTCCCGGGCCTTCTTCCGAAGAAGTCGATCTAATCGCCACTTCTGACTGATTGCTGCAGGCCGACGCATATACAGCTGAGGACTAAGCCACCAATCATGAATATAGATAACGTCCTTAGCCATGTTGATAGCGCGAGACACATTCCACATGTAATCCCGACCGTCCACAAGCCATTGCGCATAAACTCCCTGCCGGACAGGAGCAAAACTATCAAAGCGATTCGGCTTGGACCACAGCGAGATCTTCATAATGAACTGGATTGACTCCTGGAACTGTTTCATAATCCGTTCGTTCTTGGCCAGAAGATCAATCCTCCTCTCCGAATTGCGCAGCTTTAGCCTGTGATGCTGGGGATATGTCGCCTTGGTCTTGGCTCTAATGGCCATATCCACGGCGTTCGAATCCTTGATCTTCTGCTTCAGCTTCTTCTCCTTGGACACAATCTCAAACTTGGCATCGAGGAAATACACATCGTAAATATGCATATTCTCAGGCGAATCCACACAGACAATATAACTGTGCCGAACCAGGAACCACTTCGGTGTATGCCTCGCAAATATCGCAGTCGGCGTAAGTATCCTCCGGAAATCAATCCCCTTCGACGTCCCAATGACCAGGAACCCCTCCTTTCCATGATAGCTCCCCTCAGCCGCAAGTCTAACACCCAGCGCGGACAGCTCTAGGAACTTGCACAGGCGGTTACTATCAGCCCGGAAAATAAGCCAGCGTATCATCGCCTGCAAATACTCCTCGAGCTTCTTCCGCTGCCTCTCGTTGTACTGCCTCTTGGATTCTCTGGCGTGTATTGAGATCTCTTCTGCAGTCATGCCGGCTGTGCTCTCGAGTTGGGCACTGGATCTCCTGCGGTATCCCATACCTGGGCGTGTCGGCCTCCTTCTCCTGCCAGGCAAGTCCATCTCGCTGTGTGTCGCTTCGCCGGCGGTGTCGTCATCTCTAATTGTATCAGCATCCCCACCTTCTTCGTCGCTGTCGCCTATGCCACGAACGCCTCTGAGGTACGGAAATGCTGTCCTGGGGAACTTTGGCTGTTTTGGTCTGTGCTCTATATCCCTCAGCTGAAGATACTTGTCGGTGCTGGCCTGGAGCTTGTATCGCAGGTGCAGGTTCAAGAAATCCTTCAGGGACCGATCAATAACCCATTTCATGCGGTTCTGGCCACTACCATACTCGAGCATGATGCGATAATTCAAGTGCCGTTCTGACTCGGCAACTTTGCCATCCTGGGTAGTACTACTATCGGTAATCGTGAGCTTCAGCTGTTCAAGCAAGACTGGTATCCTCTTGTTGCCGTGCTCGTCTCTTTGGATCATGCTCGCCAGCATCAAGGCGGCAGGCGCACCAGCACGAAGCTCAGCCATCAACTCCGCGGATTTCTTGTAGTCAACCATATGAGGCTCTTTCTTTTGTCCCAGCAGCTTAAGTCCATGTTTGACGACTCCCCAACGACGAGCTGCCGCTCCGCTAGTTCCTGCACGATCAAAGCCCAAGAATGGCCGCCTGGGCGATTGGCCCTCATTATCAGATCCACCCATGCCCGTCAGTCGTCTGAGTGTGAGTGGTCGGCGCCCAGGAGTCGTATTGGGATCATTCGGGTTGCTCCCCGAGTAATTATGGCCACGTCCTCCCGACACCCATGAGCTCCCCTTTCTCCAAGCAGATCCCATGCCCAGTCTATCTCTTCCTTCTCCTTCAGAAACGCCGCCACGAGGCTCTTCGAGATCATCAGGCATGGTGTTTCGGCGTCTCATCCTGCTAGACGATGCGCCCGCTTCCGCTGAGGTTGACTGGTCGATTTGCAGGCTTCCCCACGGCGGCCTGCGGTATCGACGCTTCTTCTTCACACGTGCAGCATCGTCCACGGTTTGTTCATCGGCTGTTTGCTCCGCATCGGCATCGGCATCACTGCCCTCCTCCTCCAGGGTCCCAGGCACCCCAATCGATGAGCCAAATCTCTCCGCGGTCGGCGAGTGCGGTGCAGACAACGACCCCCCAGCGTAAGATTGTACATTACCCGTGCTTTTGCTCCGTGTGTGTGTATTCAATCCTCCTGTTATCGCCAGAGCTCTCAGTTTAGACATGAGAGATATGCCCTTGCCCTGCGGATCTCCGTCCGCATCAGAGACATCCCATCGCGCCGGTATTGCTATATCCCCCGAATCGGCCCTTGCGAATTGTACACTTCTTCGGCCAGGAGGCGTCTGTGTGCCGTTCCCACTGTAGATAGCGCCGTTTCCCCTGACGCTTGGTGCAGCGGAGATTTGTCTGATGCTCGATGGCCGGGAGATTGCGGATGCTTCTGTAGAGGCAATGGGCGGTGGGGTCCCTAAAAATTCGTGCGGGAGGCCCCCATTCATATAGTCGTCCGCCTCACGTAGCTCTGCGTGGCGTGGTGTTGTGGGCTGGCTGGAGTCCTTGAAGGTCGGCCGTAAATCTGTTGTGGTTGAGCCATCGGTGTTGAGTTCGGTGCGGAGACCCGAATGTCGGAATGCCGCCGTGGGGATGTTCGTAGAGCTTGCAGCCGGCGATAGATTCGCAGGACTCCGCGTCATGGGTGATATGGATGTGTCGTCGTGTTTGGCCATGCCTGCGCTTTCAACTCCTGAGCCCAGAGAGTTCTGGTCGATCTGCAACTGTCAATTTCCCTTACCCTCGTAACCAAAGCATCTATAGCAATGCCTTCAAGCCCAAGCATCAAGCAATATGAGAGGTAGATTGCAATTGAAACATGAAAGTAATTTAATCGTACAGTAGACCACGGTCGGTGGTTGTTGGCTGTCGTTGGTCTCCAGGCCAATTTAATGGATGTCGTTGCGCCGAGACTCCCTAAATCTGAAAGCGCGACCCGCGACCCACGACCCGCGACCATACGTGGAAGTTTATGGTCTCGCAGATGCCACGCAGCTCTGACATATGAAGCCACATATATCATATTCTACTGGCTCTATATAATGGGTGATTACTTCTAATTATTACTCTGTATTTGTTCATTATGCCTCTTACAAAGTTCTCGGAATAGTACAGCAATCAACAGTCGTACTCAACAAAAAGTAGTACCTTGAGGCACACGCACGTCGGAGTTTCGGGATGATGTCAGTTCTCCATATGGGCCCACCAACCCAAGTGAGAGGATATACGACGTTCCTTTTTGTTTTCAGCCTCCAGCATTTAACTCTCTGAGGGGACTTTTCACATTTAACTATAAAGGCTAAAGAAAGGACAGCTTCCTTGTATATAGGAAGTAATTACTTTACTTTGTGGTGTTTCCTTTGACTATTTCACTGTTACTCTAGTTCTACAGCTGTTTTTCACATTCACTCCCCTGTAACGATCTGTTTTGCTTCGTCTTTTACTTTGTTCATCATAGTCGTGCACTACAGCAGCCGCCTTTCCCGACACCTCCTCCCCAGGAACAGTCGCGGGTTAAGTGGCACGAGTTGTTTCCTCTTCGTCTCAGCTCGGAGATGACTTCAACGAGGACGAGGGCTATGTCGACGAGGGCTATGTCGACGAGGGCTATGTCGACGAGGGCTATTTCGACGAGGAAGATGGAGAATATGAGGAAGAAGATGACTTCACATATATTAAAAGGGAGACCAGGCACGAAAGGCCGTCTCGCAGTTCGAGGAAACGCCGTAGGGCGGCGGCTGCTGGAGACGGAGTCACCCTCGACGACGAAGACGCCGGTGCAGTGGAAGGAGGAAAGCTCGACGCTGCCATTAGGTCGGAGATGAAGGGTCTCTCCCCCCACATGCGGCCCTACTATCATCCCCACAGTCGCATGTCAGGACTGCCATACAAGAAAAAAGTAACCTCAAGCCTCAAAGTCTGCGTCAGCATGAAAGCGCTAGTACAGCACTTCCTCGCCGTCTTCCCCCCCGACCACTTCTTCGAAGCCCTCACCTTCTTGCACCACTACGTCGACATTATCCGCAGCAGCGCGCTCGGGCAATGCTACATGGAGGGGATCTACTCTCATTTCCGCGCGCGCGCCAAGCTCTTCCTCGACTGGGAATCGGACCCCGAGCGCGAAGTTGAGAGTCCGTATACCAAGGCGCGCCTCGTGGATTTCATGGAGATGTTCCTGGTTGTGCCGGATTATGAGCAGCTCGAGCGAGACGACTTCTACGAGCTCACGAGCAAGAGAATCAATAATCGCCCTGGTAAACCGGTGGAGGCTCATAGTCTCGTAAGGGGGACTGATTTCTCCCTCAGTCGCGCGGTGCCGCCGCCGTCGAAACGGCAGGGTTTAGGTCAGAGATCTAGGTCTGCGCGTGGTCAGCTGTTTGTGCGTCAGTCTGAATGGGCGTCTCTTTTTTTGTCGCTAGGTAGGCTGCCTGGACGGGTTTGGGGGGGGGGGGGGTTCAGCTATGATATGGAGCTACAATTGGCTTTCGGGAGTTGGGAAGGAAATGCAGAAGTGGGCAGCGGTTTGCTTGTTTAGTCGTGGATTTTGGTCAGTGTCTCCTTAGCTAGGCATTTTTTGGAGGTGGCCATCGTCGTCAGATTGCTGCTGGTCTGGGTATCGGGGGGGTTGGCGGTTTGCTGTCGGGTTTGAGGGCCTACGGATCGCAAATGGGCATAGGCTTAGGCTTTGTTCTTAGAACCAGACAAAATGAAGCTTTGTTCGGGGGCAGGTTTCTTGTGTTCGATGCTTCTCTCCTCTGTTTCCCTGTTGACTTCGCTGTGTGTTGATATGATTACTTTACCTGCATGTTGAGACATCTCAATTACGGCGGTCATTTGGATTTGTGGTACGCCGGTTTGTGACTGCCTGCCGTAAGTGGTCGTGTGTTTAAACCCGTAAACATATTACGACATCCAAACCTAGTAAGCGCCCGTAACCACCCGTAGCAACTAAGTAGAGTTGAGGCAAGTAGTAGAATAGTAATATCACACAATACCTCTAGATATACAAGGTTATGTGTAGTGTTATCGTCACCTTCCGGAAGTAGAACGTGTAAGCCAGCTACGGATGACGTCCGCGACATTGTGTTAAAAACCATTGAACTAGGCAAAAGTGGAACGCCCACACTTTCGTAGGTTCAAGTCAGTTTATATTTTACAACACATCCCCTTAGCTTTCTAGACCTAGTATAGGAAGGTCATATGGGACCCCCCTACACTGTCTGTAGTTGTTGTAGCGTATAGAGCGAGTGGAGTAGCTATTTTTGTAGCGTTTGCCTCCTATAGTTGATCTTAGCTACTAACGCTATTTGCGTTCCGCTTATTGTCGCTTAGCTAAGAGTTTTCGGAGTAAGTGAAAGCAGCATACCTAGGGGTATACCGTGTCCTAGGTGTAATGGTGGGTGCACCAGATGTGAGAATCTAGCCACCCAAGGAAGGGATGATTTTACTAAGACAACACACTGTCTTAGGAAAAAGACCCAAAGGGTCGTAGCTTAGACTATTCCACAACGCAGCAATCAGGTGTATGATGTAGTGGAGTGGTTTAGACAAGTTGTAACAAATGTTGAGTCTGAGGTGCACCAGATATGAGAATCTAGCCACCCAAGGAAGGGATGAATTTACTAAGACAACACACTGTCTTAGGAAACAGAGCCAAAGGGTTGTAGCTTAGACTATTCCACAACGCAGCAATCAGGTGTATGATGTGGTGAAGTGGTTTAGACAAGTTGCAACAAATGTTGAGTCTGAGAACTCAGGGGTAAGTCAGAGGTTAGCACCTCACTGACTTTTCAAAAACAGAGAATAACAAGATCAATGCTTGGAAGCTTGGAAAAGACGTAGAAGTATGTGCTAGTCGATTTACTGTATTGCCTGCTTGCCCTTTCTTAAGGAAAGGGCAATCCTATTTATGCCAAAGGAGTGTAGTTCTCTCATTTTCCATGACTTTCCATGACTAACCAGGCTTGGTAAATGTATTAGAAATCAAGTGCGACCCACAACTAGCTTGCTAATCATGTAGTGAACGTAAGAGAATCCCATAGAACCATCTCTTGGGTTCCTAGCCTATAGGAAGTGAAAAGGAGGTCCAAGGTCACAGTACCTATAGACAAATTATGTCATAACTTAACCAATCTTGTGGGTAACTAAGGAGCGATGACGTGTAATGAATCATAGAGGGTTGTAGAAGCTTCTAGAGCTATCGTTCATGTTCCTAGGCCTCTAGTTGGTAGAGATATGCCCACCCCCTTAAGGAGGAGGTTTTCTTAATAACTTGTTCAATGAGTGTCCAAATGATATGCCGTGATGTATGTAGCATAAACAGATGTAGTAGAAGAGTTTGCAGCAATCGTTGAGTAGTATTGCTTCTGTTGTTAGTGTGATAAGCCAAGATATGTATGGTGACTTGTAGGTTTGAGGAGGAGATTTCTAAGTTTGCTCTTAAATTTGATAGCAAACTGAGTGCAATGAATGTCAGTATGACATCGAGGGTATATAGCATGTGTGACTATAGTGCAGTAGCTCCATTAAATCCTTCAATGTTCTTTGGTTTTATAAGTTTGATAGGAGAGATGTTTTCAATTTCACAAATTCTTTTTGCGTCAACAGCATTCACAAAGCTGCCACCTGTTGCACCGCTATCCACAATTTGATTTCTTACTATTCTACAGGTAGCTAAGAATGGAGTGTCATAGTTGAAATGGGATAATGATGAGGCAGAGTGTAATGATGTACGGTTATGCTCGTGCTACATCCCACTGAGCCAAAAAGACTACAGTATTCCGGCTCGCCCGGAATACGCGTAACACGCTTTATATACCACATGTACTGTAACGGCAGCACCCGTTACACAGAGGAGGCAATTCTTGCTATAGAACCTCTGTCTTCTCTAGAGGCTATTCGTTTCCCGACTCATATTAAGCATGCTCTTCTATAGTAGATATCTCATTAACTCTAACTTTCTGCTTCTATAGGCAGTCGCAAGCGCGATGACCACTTCCATAGCAATGGAAGCATTTGCCAAGCTTCATAAGTGATTCTTTCTCAGGATCTTAGTAGGGAGGGCGGTAGAGCTTCTTCTATAGTGCCACTATTTTAACAGCAGTACTAGCAGTAGGGCTTTGGCCACTCTGCTTCTAGTAGGCGAACGGCTATGACTTCATTCTCTTCTCCTTTTCTTGAATTCTCTGTAGGTTTTGGTCCACAAGCATGCATTTCTTCACGAATTCAAGTAGGGTAGTGTCATACTGACATTCGTTGCACTCAGTTTGCTATCAAACTCAAGAGCAAACTTAGAAATCTCCTCCTCAAACCTACAAGTCACCATACATATCTTGGCTTATCACACCAACAACAGAAGCAATACTACTCAACGATTGCTGCAAACTCTTCTACTACATCTGTTTATGCTACATACATCACAGCATATCATTTGGACACTCATTGAACAAGTTATTAAGAAAATATCCTCCTTAAGGGGGTGGGCCAATACTACCACATGGCATATCTCTACCAACTAGAGGCCTAGGAACATGAACGATAGCTCTAGAAGCTTCTACAACCCTCTATGATTCATTACACGTCATCGCTCCTTAGTTACCCACAAGATTGGTTAAGTTATGACATAATTTATCTATAGGTACTCTGACCTTGGACCTCCTTTTCACTTCCTATAGGCTAGGAACCCAATGGGATTCTCTTACGTTCACTACATGATTAGCAAGCTAGTTGTGGGTCGCACTTGATTTCTAATACATTTACCAAGCCTGGTTAGTCATGGAAAGTCATGGAAAATGAGAGAACTACACTCCTTTGGCATAAATAGGATTGCCCTTTCCTTAAGAAAGGGCAAGCAGACAATACAGTAAATCGACTAGCACATACTTCTACGTCTTTTCCAAGCTTCCAAGCATTGATCTTGTTATTCTCTGTTTTTGAAAAGTCAGTGAGGTGCTAACCTCTGACTTACCCCTGAGTTCTCAGACTCAACATTTGTTGCAACTTGTCTAAACCACTTCACCACATCATACACCTGATTGCTGCGTTGTGGAATAGTCTAAGCTACAACCCTTTGGCTCTGTTTCCTAAGACAGTGTGTTGTCTTAGTAAATTCATCCCTTCCTTGGGTGGCTAGATTCTCATATCTGGTGCACCCACCATTACAGGTAGTAGTTCCTACTTTAGCAACCAAGGCTTTCTGCAGGCCTTAGTTGATCTTGAATTAGAGATCGTCAAGCAAGGTCTCCTCTAAGTAATCCAGCTCTGCTGTAAGTCTCTATAATTCAGCCTAGAAGGTTGCAAAGGTATTCTTGCCTTGGTATAGCTTGTAGTACTCAGTTTGTGCAGTGTGTCTCCTATCAGGGTTGCTAAACACTTTCTCAAGGAGTTGGAGGATTTCTTCTGCTGACTAAAGCATGTTTGGTGAGGTAATGCGAAGCCGTAGGTTCACATGGTGAACTACAAGTCCTCCTAGTTGTAATGGTGGGTGCACCAGATGTGAGAATCTAGCCACCCAAGGGAGGGATGATTTTACTAAGACAACACACTGTCTTAGGAAACAGAGCCAAAGGGTTGTAGCTTAGACTATTCCACAACGCAGCAATCAGGTGTGTGATGTAGTGAAGTGGTTCAGACAAGTTGCAACAAATGTTGAGTCTGGGAACTCAGGGGTAAGTCAGAGGTTAACACCTCACTGACTTTTCAGAAACAAGGAGTAACAAGATGAATGCTTGGAAGCTTGGAAAAGACGTGGAAGTATGTGATAGTCGATTTACTGTATTGTCTGCTTGCCCTTTCTTAAGGAAAGGGCAATCCTATTTATGCTAAAGGAGTGTAGTTCTCTCATTTTCCAAGACTTTCCATGACTTACCAGGCTTGGTAACTGTAGTCGACGTAAGAGAATCCCATAGAACCATCTCTTAGGTTCGTAGCCTATAGGAAGTAAAAGGAGGTCCAAGGTCAGAGTACCCCTATAGACAAATTATGTCATAGACAAATTATGTCATAGACAAATTATGTCATAACTTAACCAATCTTGTGGGTAACTAAAGAGCGATGACATGTAATGAATCATAGAGGTTCGTCGGAGCTTTTAGAGCTATCGTTCATGCTCCTAGGCCTCTAGTTGGTAGAGATATGTCATGTGGTAGTATGAGTGATGTCATGTAATGAATCATAGAGGGTTGTAGAGATATGCTATGTGGTAATATCGGCCCAGTAACTAAGGAGCGATGACGTGTAATGAATCATAGATGGTTGTAGCAATCGTTGAGTAGTATTGCTCTTGTTGTTGGTGTGATAAGCCAAAATATGTATAGTGACTTGTAGGTTTGAGGAGGAGATTTCCAAGTTTGCTCTTGACTTTGATAGCAAACTGAGTGCAACGAATGTCAGTATGACACTAGTCTGCTTTGGAGATAACTCATCTGCATCTTGTCATTTGGGAAGTGGTCGATGTTAGCTTCTAGCTTAAGTCAGATCTTTACAACCTAGTCTTCAAAAGCTGGTTTAATCCCATCCATAAGGACAGGAGGATCCAGAATGCGAGTAGACTAGCAAGGTACTGTAAGGATGCCTCCTTACACGGGGTACCCTCGGACCCGTAAGACAACGCGGAATAGGCGACATAGTAGTATAGCAGCATAGATGTTCTAGGGTCGGGGTCGATTCGGGCGGCAGACGGGAGTGGATCTACCGGTACGCTAAGGCCTAGCCGAGTCGGACCCCATTTAGGTACATAAGGGGTAGGAAGCTATAAGCTCCCCTTTCATCTTTTTTGTATCCTTCGTAGTAGACCTATAGGATTGCACCGACTCATATCCGACTCGCACTCCCATATGCCACTTCTCGTGATACGGTGCCCTGCGTCCTTACATTATACAAAAAAGATCACGCCTGCCGGGGACGGCCGTACTCAAAGAATATCCCACAACCGGAACGACTCAGGAGAACTGTCGAAACACCACCGACCGCGACTCGGTGACATTTCGAAGTAGAGACCTGATGACTCCAAATAGCCGTGACCCCAGAGAACTCACGGACAGCCAGTGGATCAGGGTTTGATCCTGCAGAGCAAGCTGGTAAAGTCGCCGACGCGTTGGCGCCGAATAGGATACGAGATCCTAAAGAACCCCCTCAAGCACAGAGGCAATTGTGAACAAGAGTGTTGATAGCTACGAGCTACCGGAAGTCAAACTCTTCCGTATCGACTGCGACTCGATACACCCCCGAATCAAGATGTCGCGCAAGACGACACAAAACCCACCACCCGACAATGACGGTCAACCGCTACGAATGACAACTAGGCAAACCGCCACAGCGGGCACGACCGCAGGGCCATCCGAAAGCCCCCCGGATCGCATAGCGAACCTCGAGAACGAGATGCGGGAGCTCAAGGCGATGGTAGCCAGCCTCGTAGCTAGCCAGACCCGAATACCGTCTACGCCACCACCGGCTGCCGACGCCCCAGTGCGCACCATTGAGGCCGACGAAGACGAACAGCCTGCACCGACAATGCGAAACACGCCCGGCACCGTTCGACTGCCACCTGTCGACAATGCGCGCTCTCCTTCAATCCCGGGTCTACCCCGACAGTACACGTGGACCCTCCGAACCGTTACAAGAAATCCACCATCTCTGAGAAGATTACGCCGCTCAGCGATGGGATAGACATACCTTTATGCAATGGAGCGCGTCCATTCGGGACCGACTTGTAGTCAATGAGGACACTACCTACCGACGTCTCGAGAAGAGCGTTGATATGGGGAACTACGACCGGCCTGGCAAAGAATATCTGGAACCCCAATACCTATCGGATACGCATGGCTTCCAGAGCGCAGACGAAATGATGGACCTATTAGGATCATATTACCTTACGGGTAATGAGACCGAACAGGCCCGGAACGAATTCGACGATATGCAGATGGGCGAAAAGGGTCACTTACACGAAACCTTCCCCGAGTTCAAAGCCCGCTTCCAAAGTGCGGCGATTACGGGACAAGTATCACAATCGGAGTGGTTTCGGTATATGTGGAACAAGCTCACACCGCAATTCCGCAGCCGCGTGGCGGTCGTGAAGGACCAATGGAAAGGCGATTACCTCACCATGGTCCGAGCCTTAACCGCCTTCGACCAAGAGCGACGCAGGAACGGCGAGTTGAGCTCCCAGTCCAAGAGCAGCGAGTCGAGCTTCCCAGGACGGGCCCGCCTCGGCTCATCCAGGTTCCCGCCTGTGGAGGCCGCCAAGACCCACCACCGAAGACGACAAGAAGTCCGTTGGGTTCCTTCCAGAGGACTCCTTTCATACCCACCGCCCCAAGCGGACAAGTATCACAATCGGAGTGGTTCGGTATATGTGGAACAAGCTCACACCGCAATTCCGCAGCCGCGTGGCGGTCGTGAAGGACCAATGGAAAGGCGATTACCTCACCATGGTCCGAGCCTTAACCGCCTTCGACCAAGAGCGACGCAGGAACGGCGAGTTGAGCTCCCAGTCCAAGAGCAGCGAGTCGAGCTTCCAGGACGGGCCCGCCTCGGCTCATCCAGGTTCCCGCCTGTGGAGGCCGCCAAGACCCAACCACCGAAGACGACAAGAAGTCCGTTGGGTTCCTTCAGAGGACTCCTTTCATACCCACCGACCGCCGTGCCGGCTGCGTCTGGAAACTGTTTCAAATGCGGGAAGCCCGGTCATTTCCAGGACAGGTGCCGCTCAACCCCACAGTCAAAGAGATTGACCGCGAAGCCCCTGAACCCGAAGAGCAGTGGGAGGAGGCAGTCGAACTCCAATCGGATGCGTCCCTGGAGGAAAACGACGAGGCCTAGGGAAAGGCTCCTTCCTAGGTCTACGCAAATGTGATCTGCGAGATCTCGACCTACAAGAACTCTTGGGCGGAACCCAGTTCTTAGTCGACACGACGCTGAGTCTGAACGGACTCGGTGTGCAAACGAAGGCTCTCGCAGACACAGGAGCAAACGGATACCTCGTCATCAACAAGCCCTTCGCGCTACGACTGTCGAAGGCGCTTCAGAGCCCCATACGGAAACTGCCCTACTCTGTACCCATACGTGGTTTTCAGCGAAAAATCCAAAGTCACGTATCGGAGTATATTCGGTTGCACTTAACAGTCGAAGGACGCCGAATATATAACTGCCCTTTGTGCTCCTGGACCTCGGAGCGCAAGATGTGATAATTGGGAGGAAGCTTTTCAGCCGCTTCCGAATACTACTCGACTCTGCAAAGAGCCGGCTAGTATGGCCAAAGGAGTACCCGCCTACTCCTAGCTGGAGCAAGGAGATCACCTTGCCCTACCACTCGCGCGAAACGTCCATTCGACATCCTTCTCACCAGTCGGATGCGAATCGTAGGGATGCCGCAATCCACCACGAAGACAGACGCCGCGCAGGCGGACGCTCGATGGAAATGAAAGTGATAATTTCGGACTCCGGAATGACCACCGACACTGGCCCGAGTACACCTCAGATCCCAGGGGTACCTTTCTTGCCACCGGCGAAGCCTGTACCAAGCTTCACGCCGGTGCACATCTGCGAGATCGGTGCAAACGCCTTCCACCACGAGATGATGCGAAGCGATGCGAGTTCTTCCAGACCAGCCTTTACGAGATCGATCAGATCATTCGGGAAAAAGAATCCGAAGAGGATGACGAGACGATATCACTCATCCAGGAGAAACTCCCGCCTGTGCACCGAAAGTACACCGACGTCTTCTCAAAATCGGAATCTGATAAATTACCACCACACCGGGTATACGATCATAAGATACAGCTAGAGCGCCGTTACAAACGCTTTCTCCCGCTCTACCGGCAAGGCACCAAAGAGCTTAAGGCTACCAAGCAATACCTGCTGGAGAACCTGGAGAAAGGCTTCATCGTCAATAGCAATAGCCCTTTGCGTCCCCTATACTCTTCGTTAAGAAAGGCGGACGGCAAACTGAGGTTCTGCATTGATTACCGCAAGCTGAACGGACTCACCCGCAACGATCCGTACCTATACCGCGCATCGACGAACTACTTGGACGGGGTGTCGAAAGCCAAGATTTCACGAAACTAGATATCCGACAAGCCTTCCATCGCATACGAATGCACCCTGACTCCGAAGAGTATACTACCTTTCGGACTCGATATGGATCTTATAAGTGCAAGGTGCTGCCGTTCGGACTGACCAACGCCCCGCAACGTACCAGCGCTACATGAACGACGTCCTCATGCAATACTTGGACGACTTCTGTACGGCTTACCTCGACGACATTCTCATATACTCCGAGGACCCTACGGAACATATAGAGCACGTACACAAAGTCCTACAGCGCCTTCGTGAGGCAGGGCTACAAGCCGACCTCAAGAAGTGCGAGTTCAATGTTACCCGAACTAAGTACCTGGGTTACATACTGACCACTTCCGGTGTCGAGGCGGACCCCGACAAGATCGAACCCCTTCGAAACTGGATTCGACCGACCACCGTTACCGGTGTGAAATCCTATCTAGGCTTCTGTGGGTTCTA
>NW_020167568.1:0-56355 GCF_001641265.1 Pseudogymnoascus destructans | reverse complement strand
GAGAAACTTTGGTGAGGAACGATGGATCACGAACCAGAGGAAACTTCCATGCGCTGGCGAATGCAAAGATGGGCGAAATCACAGGAGTGTGGGCCTGAGGTGGATGACAAATGACCTCTGAGGCGCCGCATTAACGCTATGGGATGGCTTTTGGCATGTCAACAGGCATTTCATTGTTAAACCCTGCCGTATTTTCTATGCCAAAGAAATATAATAATGGTTTAAGTAGATATGCTGATGGCGTTGATATCCTGTTCTCAACAAACAATTTCCACATGGATAATTTCGAGCTGCTATTATACCTTCCACGCTTAATTCTGCCCCAGCGATTACAAAGAATCGAATCTCTAGAAGTTTCCTGGAGCTTTAGACCTACAGCAACAAGGGACAAACCATTTGACATTCTTTGGAATGACCCTACGATGAAAGACTCGGTACTACATGAGCTGTGTGTAATGGTGGGTGCACCAGATGTGAGAATCTAGCCACCCAAGGAAGGGATGATTTTACTAAGACAACACACTGTCTTATGAAACAGAGCCAAAGGGTTGTAGCTTAGACTATTCCACAACGCAGCAATCAGGTGTGTGATGTAGTGAAGTGGTTCAGACAAGTTGCAACAAATGTTGAGTCTGGGAACTCAGGGGTAAGTCAGAGGTTAACACCTCACTGACTTTCAGAAACAAGGAGTAACAAGATGAATGCTTGGAAGCTTGGAAAAGACGTGGAAGTATGTGATAGTCGATTTACTGTATTGCCTGCTTGCCCTTTCTTAAGGAAAGGGCAATCCTATTTATGCCAAAGGAGTGTAGTTCTCTCATTTTCCATGACTTTCCATGACTAACCAGGCTTGGTAAATGTATTAGAAATCAAGTGCGACCCACAACTAGCTTGCTAATCATTAGTGAACGTAAGAGAATCCCATAGAACCATCTCTTGGGTTCCTAGCCTATAGGAAGTGAAAAGGAGGTCCAAGGTCAGAGTACCTATAGATAAATTATGTCATAACTTAACCAATCTTGTGGGTAACTAAGGAGCGATGACGTGTAATGAATCATAGAGGGTTGTAGAAGCTTCTAGAGCTATCGTTCATGTTCCTAGGCCTCTAGTTGGTAGAGATATGCCATGTGGTAGTATTGGCCCACCCCCTTAAGGAGGAGATTTTCTTAATAACTTGTTCAATGAGTGTCCAAATGATATGCTGTGATGTATGTAGCATAAACAGATGTAGTAGAAGAGTTTGCAGCAATCGTTGAGTAGTATTGCTTCTGTTGTTGGTGTGATAAGCCAAGATATGACTTTTGAGGAGGAGATTTCTAAGTTTGCTCTTGAGTTTGATAGCAAACTGAGTGCAACGAATGTCAGTATGACACTGTGCCGGATGGTCCCAGAATTATTTCCTCACGTTCGGCAACTCGACATAAACATCCTCGGCGAATTAAGACTAAGGCCGGATACCCACAGCACAGTTATCGCCTTAGGCGGGATAGAAACTGTCTTTCTGGGCCCTATTGAAGACATGGTACCAGCTCTAGGACCTGGACGGGAAGTGTGTATCGCTATCCAGCAGATGGTTTTTCACACCTTGTTTATGAAGAAGCTGGAGTTATACGGCCAGGACCTCAAGCAGGATATTTATAACCCGTATAACATTCGCTTTTGGAAGGAGCTTGATCCTGATAATGGGTTGTGGGGTACTGGATTTGTGATGGAGCTCCGGATCAATGTCTAGGGAACATTTACTCAATAATTACTGAACTGAATAAATAGGGTAACATACATGTATAGCGAATGTGCAAAAAGAGAATGTGCAAAAAATATCGCGACCGCCCTACCCCCCAACTAAACACAACAATACTACCACAACACATAAAAATGACGAGAGAGAGTTGACCTTAGCTATCCAAGCTATCCAAAGAGACCCTACATTACGTCTTTACACTATAGCTAAGACCTATTCTGTAGACCACCACAAACTAGCTCGCTAGCTACGCGGTATGCAGCCGCAACGTGATATTATAGCCAATTCAAGGAAATTGACTAATCTAGAGGAATTAGTCATTGTTAAACACACACTCGACCTAGTGTAATGGGTGCCGCACGTACAGTACATGTGGTATATAAAGCGTATTACGCGTATTCCGGGTGAGCCGGAATACTGTAGTCTTTTTGGCTCAGTGGGATGTAGCGCGAGCGTAACCGTACATCATTACACCTAGCTACTAAATACAGATGTCTGTTGTTAAAGATAAGGCAAATCGACTACTTATAAACACGTGACACACTACATGTTAGGTCACATTAGGCTTCAAACTTTGTTAAGCATCATATAAAGCTCTAGACACGCTTCTAGCACAAATGCGACTACTAGAGGGCTAAGTGTGAGTACCTAGTGGTCATCTGTGGTTACTTTAAGCTTGTACGTAACACAATTGCAAAATATGGCATCTATGATGGAGATATCTACAACTTTGATAAGACTGGGTTTATGATAGGTGTTATCTTAACTACTATAGTTGTAACAAGCCTAGACAGGCGGGCAAAAGCAACGAAGGTATAGCCTAGCAATTAGGTGTCACGGTTTACCAAGGAATAGGGCGCCAGTTGGGTATTATGAATTAAACTCAATCTAGAGAAGAAAGGAAAGAGAAGAGGAGCACTCGAGCAGTGGCTCGATCTATATACAGCTATGTTGTTGTGGAGTGAATTCTCTTTAGGCGAGAAGTTCTGAGAATTCACTCCACAACCTCACGGATTTGCATCCGTGCTGAGCCCTAGCGTTTATAGATCCTGTAGATTACAGAGACTGAACATTGAGTATAAGCAGTTCGACTTCAACCTTGATTCCTGGGGTCCACATAAGACCCGACAAATAATACGTTAAGCCCCCCCCCATTTTATAATATCTTACTAACTATCTACAAGTTATCTGCGACGAGATTCGCTGACTCCTTCCTCTCTTCTGCTTCGAGGAAGTCGAATGGCGGCATGGAGTTCGCCCCTCCCCTGAGACAGCCCTCTGCATTGTACTTGCAAGGCTTGCATTATCGTGGCTGGTGATTACTTGCGTTGAGCTTTTCGGACGCTCCGAAAGCTGGCTGTCTACAGTCTTCAATGACCTTCTTGTACCGCCTGTTTGAAGACTGCCTTGCATGGCACCCCTTGCTGACTTATAGTCGGCTTCAGGGGTTTGCCACTGCTATTGAGGCACAAGGAGGAGGGAAAAAGATCTGGGTTCGTGGATGGCACCTTTCATGGGTTTTGCCATCCGCAAGACTACGTACGGCAGCGTGCTGTATACTCTGGCCATGCTCGACAGCATGGCCAGAAGTGGCAAGCTATTGTGGACCAGACGGCATTGTCTGTCTCTTATGGGTCCATGATTGGACCCGTAAACGACTGGAGGATGTGGAAGGTCTCTGGAATAGAGAGACAACTCCGCACTGTTATGGAGGGTCAGCATACACTTCTTTGTCATACTGACATTCGTTGCACTCAGTTTGCTATCAAACTCAAGAGCAAACTTAGAAATCTCCTCCTCAAACCTACAAGTCACTATACATATTTTGGCTTGTCACACCAACAACAAGAGCAATACTACTCAACGATTGCTACAACCCTCTATGATTCATTACACGTCATTGTTCCTTAGTTACTGGGCCAATATGACCACATAGCATATCTCTACAACCCTCTATGATTCATTACATGACATCACTCCTTAGTTACTGGGCTAATACTACACATGACATATCTCTATCAACTAGAGGCCTAGGAACATGAAATATAGCTCCAAAAGCTTCTACAACCCTCTATGATTCATTACACGTCATCGCTCCTTAGTTACCCACAAGATTGGTTAAGTTATGACATAATTTGTCTATAGGGGTACTCTGACCTTGGACCTCCTTTCACTTCCTATAGGCTAGGAACCTAGGAGATGGTTCTATGGGATTCTCTTATGTCGACTACAGTTACCAAGCCTGGTTAGTCATGGAAAGTCTTGGAAAATGAGAGAACTACACTCCTTTAGCATAAATAGGATTGCCCTTTCCTTAAGAAAGGGCAAGCAGACAATACAGTAAATGGACTATCACATACTTCCACGTCTTTTCCAAGCTTCCAAGCATTGATCTTGTTACTCCTTGTTTCTGAAAAGTCAGTGAGGTGCTAACCTCTGACTTATCCCTGAGTTCTCAGACTCAACATTTGTTATAACTTGTCTAAACCACTCCACTATATCATACACCTGATTGCTGCGTTGTGGAATAGTCTAAGCTACAACCCTTTGGCTCTGTTTCCTAAGACAGTGTGTTGTCTTAGTAAAATCCTCCCTTCCTTGGGTGGCTAGATTCTCACATCTGGTGCACCCACCATTACACGTTGGTGAACAGTGACATAAAACTCAACCTCTCTTATACCTCTTTTCCTGCTCTTCGAGCTGAACCCTCTTCTGAAATCGAAATCGAAATCGAAATGCATTCTTTGGAAACCCCAGAACCAGAAACCTTATCCTGAAGTCAATTCCAGGACGATCTTGAGGCAACCCCTCAAAGTTGGCTCTCGACAGTCAGCTCGACACACACACACCACCTTCGCAAGTCAGACCTTTTACAATGCTCCCTCAACAAGGATATAACTGTGAGGGAAGTGCGCTCCTCTCGTGTAAGGACACAGGGAATACGGCTCTCCGTAGGTGCATATGGGAGTGCGAGTCGGAGGTGATGCTGTATTCTATCCTATAGGTCTACTACGAAGGATACAAAAAAGATGAAAGGGGAGCTTATAGCTTCCTACCCCTTATGTACCTAAATGGGGTCCGACTCGGCTAGGCCTTAGCGTACCGGTAGATCCACTCCCGTCTGCCGCCCGAATCGACCCCGACCCTAGAACATCTATGCTGCTATACTACTATGTCGCCTATTCCGCGTTGTCTTACGGGTCCGAGGGTACCCCGTGTAAGGAGGCATCCTTACATTACCCCCCCCCTTGAGAGAGTGCTTTGTCCTCAAAGCGCGTGGCTCCGTGTGCCGACCGAATGGTAGCCGAGTGTCGGTATGGTCTAGGTAGTCTTTGTTCGAAGATCGTGGTGCTGAATGCGTCCGTGGGATGGATCGCGGAGCGTGCTTTGTTCCTAATAAAAGCGGATTGTTGAGGTCCGAGTTGGCACCGTATAGTATCCAGTTGTGGTGTTGCGCGTCGCGAGTTTCTTAGTTACTGTGCGCGCGCTACTACTCCTCAGAAAATTCATTGTTCTAAGCGGTTGTTATGGAGCAACCGATTCCACCCAGGATTCGAAGGCTTCTTTTTACAACAACACCGCCTACGAACCCACCTCCCGAATCCAGTAAGTAGCCCCTCTTGTTCGTATACTGTATACTAATCTGATTGTTTCATAGGAAACAAAACAAACCAGACGACCGAGTAGGTGATGATTGCGCGCCGACGCGTAGGTGATAACTTCTGGGCTTGGGGCTGACGGTTTTGTAGGAAACCTTTTCGCGAAGATGCCCGTCCTGCTGCCCCCCGGGGCCCTCCCGGCTGCGTACCGCGTCCTCTGTATGAGATGCGTGCGCCGTATTGGGACACCCGACGATGCTCCCATGGAGCACGAGTGCGTTTGGAGCGAGAAAAGCTCCAAGTGCGCCTACTGCGTGAAGCAGAAGGCACCATGTGTGCCGGTGAGTTCTCGGGTGCTGTTCGGTCTGGTGGTTGGTTTCCTGTGCTGACTTTCTGGGGGATAGATTCTCTGGTTCCTCGAGGAGGAATATGCCGCCATCGTCGCCGCCGAAGCGGCCACCCCTCCCGTCCCGGCCACCACCCTCAAGACCTACAAGGAGGTCGCGCGCGTGGCCGACCTCTCCAGCGCCGCCATGCCGGCCCTGCGCTCCCCCTTTGAGGGGGCGCAGTACATTCAGGGGCTGGCCACCCTCGCTGCCATCAAGGTAAGTTTTCCCCTTTCTGTTGTTCTTGTTCTGGGTCTGACTCCTAGGTAGGACCTCGCCGCCGCGGTGGAGGGGTTGAAGGAGGATACGGGGAAGCTCCTCGCGGGGCAGGCCCGCGCCGTCTCCTTGCTGGGGACGGTGGATAAAACCACCGACAAGGTGGGGAAGGAGGTGAGCTTCGTGGCGACTGCGGTCGCGAAGGTGGAGAAGGCGGTGGGGAAGTTGGCCGGGGCTGTTGCGGTGGCTCCCCGCAATGGCGGGAAGAGGAAGAGGGGGGAGGAGGAGGAGGGGAATGGGGAGAACCCGATTGGGTGAACGGGCCCTGTGCTGGAGGGAACTCGGGCGTGGTCTTTCGCGTGGGGTCACTTCGACCCTTCGTCTCTCATGGTGGTAGCCGCTTGTTGCGACGCCGGTGAGACGTTTGGGAAGGGTGGCTTCCGCAAGGGCTACGGCTCTGAGGGTGCCCTGGCTTAGAGGGTGTTTAGTTTAGTGTCGTAGGTAGCAACGACGCTGTTTTCCTCTGCTTTGCCGTGCCTCTCGTGATCGTAGCTTGGTTTGCCTGTCTCCCATTCCGTGATCCAGCCGGGTAGGTCCTGCGGTGGTCCTGGCAGGTTTGGGTACTCCGCGTGGAACTCCCGGATTTTGTAGGGGGAGTTCTTAAAGTTTGAGGCGGGGTACCATTCCGGGTCCGGATCGTATCCGACCCAGGATACCTGGTATTGAAGTTGTTTTCGCCGGATCCTTACGGCGAGGATCTTTTCGACCTCCCACTCCTCTAGGCCGTCTACGACTTCGCTGCTTGGCTCAGGCGCTGCTTGACCGGGCAGCGGGTTATTCGGAGCCTTGATGAGTACGTCTGGAGAGAAGACATCGTGTATTTGGGAACCCTTCGGTAGGTCTAGTCGGAAGGCGTGTCCGATTTGTTCCAGTACCGTATAGGGTCCGACCCATTGTTGCCCCAGCTTACGGCTAGGGCGGTGATTTTTCAGATTCTTGGTCGATAGGTAAACCTTGTCTCCTACGTCCCAGTCAATGGCTCGTCGGCGTCGATTCGCGTATTTAGACATATCCTCTTGTGCTTTGGCCATGTTCTCCTTTGCGTAAATCCATGCGGAGTGCATGCGGTTTGCTACTGCTTTGGCTTCCTTCTGGTTCATGACTTCCCTAGGGGTCGTGGCTTTTGGGGTTTCCCAGTCCCAACTGGTGCGCAGATCAGTTCCGTACTTGAGTCGGTAGGGGATCATTCCGATCGAGGCATGGGGAAGGGTCATTTGCACCCGATCCATGATGGGAATGAGCTCGCTCCAGTTATCCTGGTAATGTGATACGAAGGGCCTCAGTCTCTGATCGATATACCGATTCATGATTTCCGTCTGCCCGTCGGTCTGCTTGTGATAGGCTGTCGACAGCTTGATCTTGACGCCGATGATCCGGCAGAACTCGTGCCAGAAGGATGACACGAATTGGGGTCCGCGGTCACTGACGATCGATACCGGGGTGTGCCCGAATCGATATATCCATTCGATGAACAGCTGCGCCATTTGTCGTGCATCTGTAGTCTTATAACACGGTATGGTCACCGAACTCTTCCCGAGGCGGTCCATAAACACTAGGATGCTGTCGTACCCGTGCTTGTCCCTTGGGAACTCCTTGAAGTCCATCGTAAGGTGTTGCATAGGGTAGTCGGGTACCGGTAGGGGGTGTAGAAAGCCCTGTTGCTTTGTGACATTGGTGTGCGAAAGGCGGCATGTCGCGCAGTTACGCACATACCGTATGCAGTCCGCTTCCATACCGACCCAGCGATACTTCTGGGCAAGCAACTGGTAGGTCTTCCGGCCGCTGGGGTGCGCCGTCGACACCTGGTCATGCGCCTCTCGGATGAGTTTCGTACACAGCTCGGTGTGGCGGTTCACACATAGGCGGTCTTTGTACAGGAGGAGTTGGTCGGCTAGGGCGTACCCATCCGGTAAGGGTTGTTTCGCGCGTGTCTCGGCGAACGACTTCCGGTTGTCTACGCATAGTGCCTCGATCAGATCGAAGGGCATCTGCGCCTTTGGGGGGTCGATGGCATTGATCGATGCTACATAACTGTCGGCCAACTCGGCACTGATACGGGGGTGTAGGCGGGCAGGGCCAAGCAACACCCTCGCACGACTATCCAACTTGACTTTCTGTTGCATTACGAGGTCTTGGTCTCTTCGGCTCAGAATATCAGCCTTCAGGTTATTCTTACCTGCCGTATACGTAATGTGGAAGTTGAAGTCGGATAGTAGTTCCATCCATCGCACCTGCTTCGCGGTGAGAACCTTCGTCGTCATGAAGTATTCGAGCGAGCGGTGGTCCGTATACACCTCGACTCGCTGCGTAACAGAGGCCAACTCAGGTCTCCATTTCGCGAACGCTTTCACGATGGCGAAGAGTTCCTTGTCATGGATTTCCCAGTTGATCTCATGGCCGGTAAGGACGTGGCTGTAGAAGCTCACTGGGTACCAGAGCTGGTCCGGGTGCTCTTGTGATAGCACGCCGGCGACGACTCCGTCTGAAGAGTCGGTCTCTAGCTTCGTAGGCAATTCGGGGTTGAAGTGGTGTAGTGCCTGCACCGCTAGTAGCTGCCGCCGTAATTCTTCAAAGGCGTTCTCACATTCCTCAGTCCATAGGAACGGCTCCGAGGGGCTCGTGATGGTAGTCAGGGGCTTCGCGATCTTCCCGAAATTGCGTATGAACTGGCGGTAGAACCCACAGAAGCCTAGATAGGATTTCACACCGGTAACGGTGGTCGGTCGAATCCAGTTTCGAAGGGGTTCGATCTTGTCGGGGTCCGCCTCGACACCGGAAGTGGTCAGTATGTAACCCAGGTACTTAGTTCGGGTAACATTGAACTCGCACTTCTTGAGGTCGGCTTGTAGCCCTGCCTCACGAAGGCGCTGTAGGACTTTGTGTACGTGCTCTATATGTTCCGTAGGGTCCTCGGAGTATATGAGAATGTCGTCGAGGTAAGCCGTACAGAAGTCGTCCAAGTATTGCATGAGGACGTCGTTCATGTAGCGCTGGTACGTTGCGGGGCCGTTGGTCAGTCCGAACGGCAGCACCTTGCACTTATAAGATCCATATCGAGTCCGAAAGGTAGTATACTCTTCGGAGTCAGGGTGCATTCGTATGCGATGGAAGGCTTGTCGGATATCTAGTTTCGTGAAAATCTTGGCTTTCGACACCCGTCCAAGTAGTTCGTCGATGCGCGGTATAGGGTACGGATCGTTGCGGGTGAGTCCGTTCAGCTTGCGGTAATCAATGCAGAACCTCAGTTTGCCGTCCGCTTTCTTAACGAAGAGTATAGGGGACGCAAAGGGGCTATTGCTATTGACGATGAAGCCTTTCTCCAGGTTCTCCAGCAGGTATTGCTTGGTAGCCTTAAGCTCTTTGGTGCCTTGCCGGTAGAGCGGGGAGAAAGCGTTTGGTAACGGCGCCTCTAGCTGTATCTTATGATCGTATACCCGGTGTGGTGGTAATTTATCAGATTCCGATTTTGAGAAGACGTCGGTGTACTTTCGGTGCACAGGCGGGAGTTTCTCCTGGATGAGTGATATCGTCTCGTCATCCTCTTCGGATTCTTTTTCCCGAATGATCTGATCGATCTCGTAAAGGCTGGTCTGGAAGAACTCGGCATCGCTTCGCATCATCTCGTGGTGGAAGGCGTTTGCACCGATCTCGCAGATGTGCACCGGCGTGAAGCTTGGTACAGGCTTCGCCGGTGGCAAGAAAGGTACCCCTGGGATCTGAGGTGTACTCGGGGCAGTGTCGGTGGTCATTCCGGAGTCCGAAATTATCACTTTCATTTCCATCGAGCGTCCGCCTGCGCGGCGTCTGTCTTCGTGGTGGATTGCGGCATCCCTACGATTCGCATCCGACTGGTGAGAAGGATGTCGAATGGACGTTTCGCGCGAGTGGTAGGGCAAGGTGATCTCCTTGCTCCAGCTAGGAGTAGGCGGGTACTCCTTTGGCCATACTAGCCGGCTCTTTGCAGAGTCGAGTAGTATTCGGAAGCGGCTGAAAAGCTTCCTCCCAATTATCACATCTTGCGCTCCGAGGTCCAGGAGCACAAAGGGGCAGTTATATATTCAGCGTCCTTCGACTGTTAAGTGCAACCGAATATACTCCGATACGTGACTTTGGATTTTTCGCTGAAAACCACGTATGGGTACAGAGTAGGGCAGTTTCCGTATGGGGCTCTGAAGCGCCTTCGACAGTCGTAGCGCGAAGGGCTTGTTGATGACGAGGTATCCGTTTGCTCCTGTGTCTGCGAGAGCCTTCGTTTGCACACCGAGTCCGTTCAGACTCAGCGTCGTGTCGACTAAGAACTGGGTTCCGCCCAAGAGTTCTTGTAGGTCGAGATCTCGCAGATCACATTTGCGTAGACCTAGGAAGGAGCCTTTCCCTAGGCCTCGTCGTTTTCCTCCAGGGACGCATCCGATTGGAGTTCGACTGCCTCCTCCCACTGCTCTTCGGGTTCAGGGGCTTCGCGGTCAATCTCTTTGACTGTGGGGTTGAGCGGGCACCTGTCCTGGAAATGACCGGGCTTCCCGCATTTGAAACAGTTTCCAGACGCAGCCGGCACGGCGGTCCGCACGCGACCTGTTATGTCCGGCTTGGGGGCGGTGGGTATGAAAGGAGTCCTCTGGAAGGAACCCAACGGACTTCTTGTCGTCTTCGGTGGTTGGGTCTTGGCGGCCTCCACAGGCGGGAACCTGGATGAGCCGAGGCGGGCCCGTCCTGGGAAGCTCGACTCGCCGCTCTTGGACTGGGAGCTCAACTCGCCGTTCCTGCGTCGCTCTTGGTCAAAGGCGGTTAAGGCTCGGACCATGGTGAGGTAATCGCCTTTCCATTGGTCCTTCACGACCGCCACGCGGCTGCGGAATTGCGGTGTGAGCTTGTTCCACATATACCGAAACCACTCCGATTGTGATACTTGTCCCGTAATCGCCGCACTTTGGAAGCGGGCTTTGAACTCGGGGAAGGTTTCGTGTAAGTGACCCTTTTCGCCCATCTGCATATCGTCGAATTCGTTCCGGGCCTGTTCGGTCTCATTACCCGTAAGGTAATATGATCCTAATAGGTCCATCATTTCGTCTGCGCTCTGGAAGCCATGCGTATCCGATAGGTATTGGGGTTCCAGATATTTCTTTGCCAGGCCGGTCGTAGTTCCCCATATCAACGCTCTTCTCGAGACGTCGGTAGGGTAGTGGTCCTCATTGACTACAAGTCGGTCCCGAATGGACGCGCTCCATTGCATAAAGGTATGTTCTATCCCATCGCTGAGCGGCGTAATCTTCTCAGAGATGGTGGATTTCTTGTAACGGTTCGGAGGGTCCACGGTGTACTGTCGGGGTAGACCCGGGATTGAAGGAGAGCGCGCATTGTCGACAGGTGGCAGTCGAACGGTGCCGGGCGTGTTTCGCATTGTCGGTGCAGGCTGTTCGTCTTCGTCGGCCTCAATGGTGCGCACTGGGGCGTCGGCAGCCGGTGGTGGCGTAGACGGTATTCGGGTCTGGCTAGCTACGAGGCTGGCTACCATCGCCTTGAGCTCCCGCATCTCGTTCTCGAGGTTCGCTATGCGATCCGGGGGGCTTTCGGATGGCCCTGCGGTCGTGCCCGCTGTGGCGGTTTGCCTAGTTGTCATTCGTAGCGGTTGACCGTCATTGTCGGGTGGTGGGTTTTGTGTCGTCTTGCGCGACATCTTGATTCGGGGGTGTATCGAACTACGAAGGATACAAAAAAGATGAAAGGGGAGCTTATAGCTTCCTACCCCTTATGTACCTAAATGGGGTCCGACTCGGCTAGGCCTTAGCGTACCGGTAGATCCACTCCCGTCTGCCGCCCGAATCGACCCCGACCCTAGAACATCTATGCTGCTATACTACTATGTCTGCAGGATCAAACCCTGATCCACTGGCTGTCCGTGAGTTCTCTGGGGTCACGGCTATTTGGAGTCATCAGGTCTCTACTTCGAAATGTCACCGAGTCGCGGTCGGTGGTGTTTCGACAGTTCTCCTGAGTCGTTCCGGTTGTGGGATATTATTTAGGTACGGCCGTCCCCGGCAAGCGTGATCTTTTTTGTATAATGTAAGGACACAGGGAATACGGCTCTCCGTAGGTGCATATGGGAGTGCGAGTCGGAGGTGATGCTGTATTCTATCCTATAGGTCTACTACGAAGGATACAAAAAAGATGAAAGGGGAGCTTATAGCTTCCTACCCCTTATGTACCTAAATGGGGTCCGACTCGGCTAGGCCTTAGCGTACCGGTAGATCCACTCCCGTCTGCCGCCCGAATCGACCCTGACCCTAGAACATCTATGCTGCTATACTACTATGTCGCCTATTCCGCGTTGTCTTACGGGTCCGAGGGTACCCCGTGTAAGGAGGCATCCTTACACCCCCTACTAAGATTAATCTCCTGATCAAGAGCAAGATCATTGTGGCTTCTGCGGGTATTTTCGGTGGAAAGTTTGTGTGAGTTCAGGTGCATTGTTGAAGTTTGTAGCGGGATACCAAGTGTTGTCTAGTGGGTGGTTCTTCTATGCTGCCATATAGAACAGCTTCTTCCGTAGGAGTTTAGAATCTAGGCTTAGCAAGGAGGATCACTTAGTCAACAATGTTACAATGGTCACGGAGGTCAAGAAGCCAGTCCAGAGAATAATAGGCTAGATTGAATCTAAAGAGATGAGAAGAAGAAAAAGGAAGGAAGGTGAGGCTATTCCTCATAATATACAGTTGTCTGCTTAGCAGTTGTAGCCTTGATGGCTAAGGCTGCACCCGTAACAACCGTAACAACTGTAATAACCATAACAACCATAACAACCGTAAGCTATAATTGTAACACTACCCCCCCCCCCCTACTAAGATTGATCTCCTGATCAAGAGTAAGATCATCGTGGCTTCTGTGGGTATTTTCAGTGGAAAGCTTGTGTGAGTTCAGGTGCATTGTTGAAGTTTGTAGCGGGATACCAAGTGTTGTCTGGTGGGTGGTTCTTCCATGCTGCCATATAGAACAGCTTCTTCTGTAGGAATTTAGAATCTAGGATTTCTTCAACTTCTTATTCAAGTTCATCTTCTATAACGATTGGCAGGGGTGGTTCATGGTGCTGGCCTTGTAAAGCATTATCTGAGTCAAATCGTAAGAGGTTGCTGTGAAAGACAGGATGTATCTTCATGATTGGTGGTAGCTCTAATCGATATGCCACTTGCTCAATTCGTTCGAGAATCTTATACGGACCAACTTGCTTGTGATCGAGTTTCTTCGATGGCCTCTGAGTCCTGATATTTCGTGTAGATAGCCATACTTGATCTCCAACCTGATATCTTGGTGCAGCTTTCCTGCATTCATTTGCGAATGTCTCCATGCGAGTTTGTGAGAGTGCGATTTGGTCTTGCAGAAATTCCCAAATATCTTTCATGCTTTATATCATATCCTTGTGTTCCTGTGGCGCTATTTGGAACTCGCTGTTCTTAATATCAAAACTAATTCTTGGCTCGAATCCCTTATTTGCAAAGAATGGACTGATTTTTGTAGAGTCTTACGGTAGAGCATTTGCTGCAAATTCTGCCATGCAAAGATATTCGACCCAGTTGTCTTGGAGATAGTTAACATAAGCTTGTAAATATCGTTCGAGTTCTGCATTGAACCTCTCAGTTTGCCCATCCGTTTCTGGGTGGAAGGCAGTAGACAATTTTGTTATAACTTTCCAAACTTTGCAGAGGATTTTTCACACTGCAGCCACGAACTGGGGGCCTCTGTCTGAGATGATCGAATTTGGTAAACCATGGTGTTTCCATACATGTCGAAGGAGTAGCTGTGCTGTTGCTTCTGCAGTTGTGCATTCTTGGCCTGCAAAGCATGGGATAAAATGGCATTCTTTTGTAAGTCAGCATGCTACGACAAGGATAGCATGGTTTCCTTCACACAATGGCAATCCTGTAATAAAGTCGAGTGATATGTCCTGCCATGGCTGGCTGCCAACAGGGATTGGTTGAAGAAGTCCATTATAAGCATCTCTTGTAGGTTTTGATCTTTTGCAGATATGGCAGTTCTTGATGTATCGTATAATTGTCTTATTCATCTGGGGCCAGTAATACTGTCTTTTGATGACCCGAATCATCTTCCCAATGCCAGGGTGTCCCATTGCTGGTTGGTCATGAATTTCTTGTAAGAGTACGACATGAGTACTTTCTGGAACCCAGACTCTATTATGATAATATAAGAGCCCTTCCTTCACCTCGTAATATGCTAGAGCTATGTCTGGACTGTTTCGTTCTCCATTCTGAAGCTTCTGAATAGTGTCTTTGCATAAGCTGTCTTGAAGTTGTGCAGTTTGGATTTTGTCTAGAATACTTGCTTCCTGTAGGTGGACTGGCGCGAGTTGGATGTCTTGATTCACCTTAGCATCTTCGAATTTCCTTATCTCTTGGAGGTCTGGATGGAGTCTCTTGAGTGGTAGCAGGGTTTGAAGTTGTTGTTTTTGGCGGTCATCTTCTTCGTTCCCTTCTGGTCTATCTCCCGGTCTTCGAGTTAATGCATCTGCTTTTCCGTTCTGTTTCCCAGGTCGATATATAATTTGAAAGTTAAACCTTGACAGAAACTCAGCCCATCGAGCTTGCCTTCGAGTAAGCTTCTTTGTTGTCATGAAGTATTCAAGACTCTTGTGATCTGACAAAACTTGGACTGGCATTGCTGTGCCCTCGACTTCTAGTCTCCATGCTTCGAAGCATCTGATGATGGCGAGTAACTCCTTGTCATAGATTTCGTAATTGCATTCTACAGGTGCCATCTTTTTCCAGAAGAATGCAACTGGATGTAGGATTCCCTTGTCATCTTTCTGTGACAGTACCCCTAAGGAAATAAAATCTGAGGCATCAGCCTCAACATAGGCTGTCTTCTCTCTATCGAAATGTCGTAAGACTGGGGCTTCTGTGACAGTCTTTTTCAGAAGTGTGAATGCTCCCTGCATGCTTCTGTCCATTCGAAGACATGGTCTTTTTTTGTTAAGTTGACGAGTGGTTTCATGATGTTTGAATAGTTCTTGATAAACCTTCGATAGAACACACAGAATCCGATAAAAGCTTGCGTGTCCCGTATAGTGTTCACCTTTCCAGGATCCATGCGAATTCCATTAACTCCAATGATGAGTCCTAAGAATTTTGTCTCTTGAACGAAGAATTCGCATTTTGCTATATCTGCTTGTAGTCCTGCTTCTTGAAGCTTTTGTAGAACCATTTTGACATGCTCATGTTCCTCCTTACTTGTGCTATAGACAAGAAGATCGTCCATGTATGCAGTGACAAATTTGTTTATGTATTCCATTAATGTTTCATTCATATATCGTTGGAATGTTGCTGGGCCATTCGTAAGTCCAAATGGGAGAACTTTGTATTTGTATGATCCAAATCGAGTTTTGAATGTTGTCAGATCTTCGTCCTCCTCTGTCTGCATGCGAATTCGATTAAAGGCATGTCTAATATCAATCTTTGTAAGATATTTGGCACCTGTGATCGAGGCAATGTTTCATCAATGAGGGGAAGTGGGTATGAGTCTTTCCTTGTGATCGCATTTAGTTTGCGATAGTGTACGCAAAATCGAAGTCCACCTCCTGGTTTGCGTACAAATAACACAGGTGAGGCAAATGGTGCTTTGCTAGCTTCGATGAATCCTTTGGTAAGATTGTCCTCCACGTATTTCTTCACAAGATCAAGCTCTTCTCGAGACATGTTATAGAGTGGTGCATGCCCTAGTTTCCAGTTCCCTTCTAACACAATGTGATGGTCTGCATATCTGTGAGGCGGAAGTTTGTCTGCAGCCTGTTTTGAGAACACATCGAGATATTTATGGAACTCCTTTGGGAGGATCAGTTTTGGGTCGATTTCGTTTCCTCCTTTGCTTGTTCAGTGAGTATATCTTTAAATGATACTGCAAAAACCTTAGCTCCTTTCTGCTTCTGAAGCATATTGAATGGTGCAGCTCCAATCATTGTAACAGTGCATTTGTTCTTGTTCTTATAATGAGGTTGGAGGGCTGGCTTCGGAGCTTCTTTATCTTGTATTTCCTTCTCAGCTTGGGGACTTGTACTTTTCACTTTTAAAGTGTCTGTTGGTGTAGTGTGCTGGCAGTGACCCTTTGTAAAGATGACTTGGTCGTTTACCATATTGAGTGTGACTCCATGCTGCTTCATCCAAGCTTTCCCAAGAATGATAGACTGTTTCCCAAGAGTAGTAATGAATAGAGGGCATAGACTTTCAACGTGATCTCCAATTTGTAGTTGAGGGTATATAGCATGCTGCAACTCCATTAAATCCTTCGATGTTCTTTGGTTTTATAAGTTGGATAGGAGAGATGTTCTCAATTTCACAAATTCGTTTTGCGTCAACAGCATTCACAAAGCTTCCACCTGTTGCACCACTATCCATTAAGGCTTGCATGACAATTTGATTCCTTCCTATTCTGCAGGTAGCTAAGAATGGAGTGTCATAGTCGAATGGGATAATGATGAGGCAGAGGAGGCAATTCTTGCTGTAGAACCTCTAGCGATGTCTTTTCTAGAGGCTATTCTTTTCCCGACTCATACTGGGTAGAATCCTCAGTAGCAGAGATCTCATTGAGTCTGCCTTTCTGTTTCTGAGGGCAGTCATGAGCATGATGGCTGCTTTCGTGGCAATGGAAGAATTTGCCAAGCTTCATGAGCGATTCTTTCTCAGGATCTTGGTGGGGAGAGCGGTAGAGCTTCTTCTGTGGTGCCACTATTTCAACAGCAGTACTAGCAGTAGGGCTCTGGCCACTCTGCTTCTGGTAGGCGAACGGCTGTGGCTTCATTCTCTTCTCCTTTTCTTGAATTCTCTGTAGGTTTTGGTCCACAAGCATGCATTTCTTCGCGAATTCATGTAGGGTGGTAGCTCCCACTTCTGCAACAAGGGCTTTCTGCATGCCTTGGTTGATTTTAAATCGGAGATCGTCAAGCAAGGTCTCTTCTGAGTAGTCCAGCTCTGCAGTGAGTCTCTGGAATTCAGCCCAGAATGTTGTGAAGGTCTAGGGCAGAAGCTGCTTTCTAAGAACTCAAGCTGAAGTTCATAGAAGCACCTATCTTAGCCACATTCGACCCTACAAAGAAGATAGTACTAGAAATGGACTCTTCTGATTTCACAATTAGAGCATGTCTGAGTCAACTAGACAAAGACAGAAAGCTCAAGCCAGTCTCATATTACTCTAGAAAACTGTCACCTATGGAGCTCAACTATGACATCTACGACAAGGAGCTGATAGCTATTGTCGTTGCCTTTGAGCAGTAGCGAGTATATCTTGAGGGATTGACCTACCCTATGTAGGTATAGACGGATCATAAGAATCTCATATACTTCACTACAACCAAGGTTTTAAACCACAGACAAGTCCGATGGGCAGAAACACTCGCAGCCTACAACTTCACGATTACATATCACAAGGACTCTGAGAATGCAAGAGCAGATGCTCTTAGTAGAAGGACTGACTACATCAGCCCTAGGAAAGACCTAGAGCCATATTAAAGAAAACAGATGCAGGAATGCAATACAACAAGTTGCTAGCCACGATTGCCACTGTGGAGAACTCGGAGTTGGAAGAAAGACTCAAGAAAGCTTATGCAACAGACGAATGTGCAAAGCGAGTCTTAATAAAAACCAAAGGCGACTTCGCCATCGATGAACAAGGATTGATCCGATTTAAAGGATTAGTGTATGTCCCAAACAAAATGAGGATCTGCCGCGTATGCAAACAAGAAGTGTAGTATGGAACCTGCCTTTAAGGAGGGGGATAAAGTATATCTACTCTAGAAACACATCAAAATGAAACGACCAAGTACGAAGTTGGACTTCAAGAAATTGGGACCATTCAAAATATTGAACAAAGTCAGCTTAGTTAATTACAGACTGCAGCTAGCTAAGAAGTCTAGACTACACCTAGTATTTCATGTCTTACTGTTAGAACTAGCAAGAGGAAACACCTCGATTACAACTGATACAGAACTCCAACTAGATCATTGAATATGAAATCGAAGCGACCCTAGACAGAAGGTTAGTAGGATGCAAGGAAGAGTTTTTGATAAAATGGAAAGGTTATGAACCTACAGACAATTCATAGAAAACGGTAGAAAACCTTAGCTGTCTAGAGTTGCTAGACGCGTTTCACCGTCAACACCCTAACATTCAAAGAAGTCAGGAGACAGGACTGCGAAGAGATCCTAGTTAGGGGCGGCGGTTGGGGTGGAGCGCAAGGCTGAGGGATGAGGCGCTAGGGTGATTGAATATAGCTGTTAGAAACGTGACTAAAGTGGAAGGAGAGCAAAGTCTTTTTTATAGAGTTCAAGCGTGGCATTGCACATCTGTAAAGCCTGGACCCAAGGTCTCACGGTAGTCCGGGGCACTGGTCCGGAAGGCCTAGGAGAAGGGGTTCTGTATTGTTAACTGTACGTCTGGATAAATATAGCGACTATTGGCTTTGGTTCTGGCTTCCCTCCACCCCAGCTTTATACTGGTGTCTCGTAGGCTGCTGTTGTAAAATATAAACCGACTTGAACCTGCGAAAGTGTGGGCGTTCCACTTTTGCCTGGTTCAATGGTTTTCAACTGCTGCGCTATCTACTCGAGTATGTTGGGGAAAGAGGATGTGCACCGTGGGAAACGGTGGCATTTTGGCCCTGGAATGGCAGCTTTTCCCAGTGTTATCGTCAGGCTCCCCCCCAATTGGTGCTTGGCGTGAGCCGATTTGCCTCAGAACTCCAGCGCATTAGGTTTCAGGCCCAAACCCTTCTGCTACTCGGGGGATTTGGGCAGGCCCTCCGAATAACATAAATAATACGTAGGCTCCGTAGATAGTGTAGTAATTCAATTAATTTATTTTTATCCTATATACTGTAGTCTACTGTCGAGTTTTCCTGCCCGTTGCGCAAAAGCCTGAAGGCCCGGTCACCAAAGACATCGCGATCGTAATAAACCGTAAACAGAATATCTCTGTGGCTGCGCACCTGTAGTTTACTCAATTAAGTCGTCAAACTCCAAATTTGTGCTCAACCTGTTAAGAGTTTTACCTGTGCGATAGGGATTACTCAGCTAGTTGGCTGATTATCACTTTGGCATGGCAAAGTGATGCAGGCGGATTAGAGGCTGTACTCGGTGTTCCACCCACTCGCTTCGCTCGTAGGTGGCGACAGCAAGTTGTGCGTGCGACAGCAAGATGTGCGTACACCGCTATTTTGATATATAGAAAAAATAATAGTATTCTTCATAACGTAGTATCTACAATGCCTCAAAATAACGATCCTACTATGATTGCTCGCCTTAATGAGGCCCAACAGTTCTTCTTAAAACAACCAAGTACATATACAATTGCTTGGGTTGCAAATAAATTCAATGTCAACCGTGAGACACTCCGACGTCGTATTACGAGTACTACGTCTCCTCAATTACCCCACGGAGGTAGCAATCGAGTCTTATCTCAATCGCAAGAGACCGCGGTCTGTCAATTCATATACGACCAACTTGAGCGCGGGGTCCCTGCCAACCGATCTATGATACTACGGGCAGTTGCAGACTTACGACCTAATCGTACGATACCATCACAACGGTGGCTACAACGCTTTCTAAAAGCACACCCCGAATTTCATACAATTCACACGAAGACGTTTAATACACATCGGAAGCAAGCACAAAAGAAAGAGGTGTTTGAGGAATTCTTTCTCACATATAACGCCCTTATTACAAAACATAACATTAAGCCATATAATTTATGGAATGTTGATGAGACAGGCTATATGATTGGGTGTTATAAGTCTACGGCTGTTATTGTACCAATCGGTGTAAAGCAGTGGACTGTTGATAATCCTGAGAATCGGCTCTCTGTTACTGTAATTGAGGCAGTAAATGCAAGTGGTGCTGCACTTGCAGAAGCTATCATTATCCCTGGCAAACTTCATATGGATTCATGGTACAATGATGACCTTGAGCCAAATGCTCTCATTATTGTAAATGAGAGCGGGTATTCAAACGACGACATTGCAATCCAATACCTTATGCATTTTATCCAACTATCTGCAGAGCATATGGCACCAGATGATACTCGCCTCTTATTACTTGACGGCCATGACTCTCATAAAACAGAGCGCTTTCTTACATTAGCAGAAGAGCATAACATTGTTATTTGCTGCCTTCCTGCTCATACAACACATCTATTACAACCTCTTGATGTAGCGGTTTTTAAGCAGTGCAAACACTTTCATCAAAAGGCACTTGATCAAGCAGTACGTAGCTACGACTATGAGTATAAGCTACGTACGTTCCTTTCAGACCTCCCGCAAATCCGACGGCAATCTCTAACTGTCCGTACAATTCAATCTGGTTGGAGAAATACAGGACTATATCCATATAATCCTCCACTTGTAATTGACAAGATACAAGAGACTCGGAATCAAACACCTGATTATGAGCCATTTGCTTCATATAATATTATCTCAACACCGAAAACAACTATGCAAAGTGTGCAAGCGGTTGAACATTGGCAGAAGAGAGCAGAGGAAGCTTTCTCATCGCCTTCAAGAGAAGGGTTTCAATCATTTGCACGTGGAACTACAGTTGTTCTACACCGGGCAGAGCTCTATAAGACCGAGCTAGATATTATGACTCTACGTGCAGTAGAGCAGAAGGCAGCAAAGGCAAGGGCACGGAAATCACTACAGAAAGGAGGGCAGTTATATGCATCAGATGCACGGAAAATGCGGGAAGAGAAGAAAGCAAAGTTGCAAGCAAAAGCAGACGCAAGAGCAGCAAGGGAATCGGACCAAGTAGTAAAGCAGCTACAAGCGCAAGCACGTAAAATCGAAATTGAAGAGCGTAAGGTTGAGAGGAAGCGGGTAGCAGAGCGGAAGAAGGAAGGGTTGAAATCAAAAGTGATCATTTTACGGTATAGTAAGGATCAAAGTGATAGTAGCAATAGTGGCAGTAGCGATAGTGATAGTAGTTCTATTGATTTTATGTTTTAATTATATAGTTATATAGTTGATATATAAGGCGTCTTTTTCTTCGTTTTATGTGTCGCACATCTTGCTGTCGCACGCACAACTTGCTGTCGCCACCTACGAGCGAAGCGAGTGGGTGGAACACCGAGTAGCGTACAGTATATGAACTAGTATATAGCGTAATAGAATCAAATTGAACTATCTAATTACCTACTGATCCTACGTACTATTTGTAGGCCGGCCTAGAGAATCGGCACGGCTCAAGCGGCAGCTCGGCCAGCTTGGTAGAACTGCCCGAGCCTTTTTGAAGCCTGGTTGAGCCAAACCGTGGTTCTTGGAAAATCTTCAGACCGGCGGCGGTTTGGAACCGTCGGTCCCCCGTGACGGACGCTACTCGCCTTGAACGTATCTACCGCCGCATAACACGCCAGCTTATGTAGCGTTAAGAACGAGGAAGGTATAAATCCAAGGCAAGGAGGAAGAAAAGTCAAATAAATGCAGCAAGGAACAGGGACGGAATAGTTATATAATTATAGGAATGCCATTCACGTCCAACACCGTGGTCGTGGTGTCGAAGGAGATGAGGTCACCTGATTCCTTCGCTCTCTAAAACCTGGCTGTAACCAAGTTAGGTAGCCCATCCGGAATTTTGATAGAGTCCATAATGAGTTGGCACTCTTAAACCAGATAATTGAAGTTATTGCGCTCAATGCTGTTGTTGCTCGAGTTTGAATTGAGGGAGTCGCAGACGCCACGTGCCCGGAGCTGCATTGTCCCGCCCAGGTAATCATCGAGTCCCTGAGAGAGCTCTACACCTAGGCGCAAGGATGCAAGCTCCGGGGTTGCGTCCGGACTTTCTTTTCTCGACCGGTTTTGGGGCCATTACACTGTCAACGCAAGAGCGATGCAACTCCGAGGGAATGTAAGTTGCAGAAAATCCCGACGGATTCTAGACTTTAGCCTCTTCTCATGAATAACGAACGGAGATCGGCTGTCCGTATTGTAGCTCTAAGTCGCATATGCAGACCTTGGCCGTCTAATATGATTCGACTGGCACCTGGTCGTAGTACAATATTGATGAAGACCTCGAGATGATTTTTCAATTCTAGATTTAACACTAAGCGGACTGTACCTACCTCTGCAACAACGCATCATCCCTCCTTAACAGTTCACATCTACCGTCGTAGGAAGCATGGTATACATCGATCAGCAGGAGTCGGCGATCCTCTTGTTTGGGCCCCAGGCCCTTTCGTTTAACAGACAATTCGAAACGCTTAGGCGCACCCTTTCAAGTGAGGTTGCTGGGCAGGACTGGATTCTTGATACAGTGGCCGAGTTGCCACAATATTGGGATGCCTTGACAGAAGTAATACCCAAAATTAAGGGCGCTGTCCAAGGCGAAAAGCACCTGGCAGACTTGGACTCGTGGTTTCGACGAGCTCCTCTCGAAGACGACAGGCTGGAACAGCTGCCGAACCTGATACTCACCCCGCTGGTAGTTCTCACCCAACTCACACAGTACTGGCGTTACCTTGAGCTTAATCAACAATCAAAAGAGGCTGGAGCGAAAATCGATCTCCAAGCAGACTTAGTAGCACGACAGAAGAATGGTGGGGTTAACGAGGTACAGACACTCGGTTTCTGCACAGGTTTGCTCAGCGCTTTCGCTGTGGCGAGCGCAAACAATCAGGACGAATTTGAGAAGTATGGGGCCGTTGCCGTGCGTCTGGCTATGCTTGTCGGCGCCCTTGTTGACGCTCAAGAAGCGTGCAACAGGGAGCTGGGCCATGGCCAGTCCAAGTCATACGCCACGGCGTGGCGTAGTGCCCAACAATGTCAAGATATGCATCAGATTATCGACAGTCTGTTCCCCCAGGCTTACATCTCGGTGATCTATGATGAGGCCCGGGTTACAGTGACGACATCGCAGCAGACTGCGCCCGCTTTTCTCCAAGCAACAAGAGACTATGGCATCACCGCGGCCGAAGTTGGCCTCCGTGGACATTTCCACAGCCCCAGCGAGGATTTCCTCAGTTTGACGAACGCTCTGATCGAGTACTGTGACAGCATCCCTGATCTTCGTTTTCCAGACGCTTCTAAGTTGGCGTTACCGACCTACACCAACGAAGCTGTGGATGGCAAGTCGATCGAACGCAGCGCCGGAAGTCTGACCAAGATTGCATTACACGCCATTCTTGTGCGGCAAAGCAATTGGTATAACACTTTTGCTGCAGTGCAAGCCAACCTTGGCCATGACACTATCTTTGTTTCCTTCGGCCCGGATCGATGCGTTCCACCAACTCTAATGCGTTGTCTAGGCCCCAGGTTGATGCAGTTTGCCGACCTAGACGAGGAAATGCCGCAGCGTCTTGCCAGCGTGTTGGATCCCGAAGCGCACTCATTACATCAACAACAGTCGCAGCAGCTGCACGTGGACGAAGATGCCATCGCAGTAGTCGGCATGTCGATCAAGGTGGCAGGTGCCGATGACGTAGATGAGTTCTCGCAGATGCTTCGTACAGGCGAGTCGCAGCACGAGGAAATCACGTCGGAGCGCCTAATGATGGACACTCTGTACCGAGAGGATGACAAAGATCCAAAGCGCAAATGGTATGGAAATTTTATCCGCGATGTGGACGCATTCGACCACAAGTTCTTCAAGCGCAGCCCTCGCGAGTCGTCGACCATGGACCCGCAACAAAGGCTCTTCCTGCAAGCTTCCTATCAAGCTGTCGAGCAGTCAGGCTACTTCACAGAGACAACATCTGACTCTCCAACACGCAACAAGAAGCACGTCGGTGTTTACCTTGGAGCATGCGCGGGTGACTACGAGCACCACGCAGCCTGTCATACCGCTAATGCCTTTACCGCCACGGGTAACCTCAAGAGCTTCATCCCAGGCAAGGTCTCGCACTACTTTGGCTGGACCGGCCCTTCTATGACCTTTGATACGGCCTGCTCAGCCTCTACCGTCGCCATTCACACCGCGTGCCGCAACATCTTGTCTGGCGAATGTACGGCTGCACTTGCTGGCGGTGTCTCCACCATAACCAACTTCTTGTGGTTTCAAAATCTTGCTGGTGCAAGTTTCCTAAGTCCTACTGGCCAGTGTAAGGCCTTTGATGAGGGAGCAGATGGTTATTGTCGTGCCGAGGCCATTGCTTGCGTGTTCCTCAAGAAGATGTCCGACGCCATCGCCGATGGTAACCCAATCCTAGGCTGCATCCCCTCGACCGCCGTCTACCAGAACCAGAACTGCACCCCGCTCTTTGTACCCAACTCTCCATCCTTGTCTCAACTGTTCACCGACGTCATAAAGAAGGCGCATGTTAACCCGCGCGATGTCTCCCTGGTGGAGGCCCACGGCACTGGAACTCCTATAGGAGATCCTGCCGAGTATGAGAGTATCCGGCAAGCGTTAGGAGGGCCAATTAGATCCAAACCACTTGTTATTGGCTCGGTCAAGGGACACATCGGCCACAGCGAAGGAGCATCCGGCGCCGTCTCCCTTATCAAGATTATTATGATGATGCAGGAATGCTACATTCCTCGGCAAGCCAGCTTCTCCAAGATGAGCCATCACATAAAGACATCACCGACAGACATGATGGAGGTCTCGACTGCTCTTAGACCGTGGAACGATGAGTACAAAATAGCTCTTATCAACAATTACGGTGCCTCTGGGTCCAACGCTTCTATGATCGTTACCCAATCCTCCCAGAACAGCAGCGGCCAGGCGTCTGCATTTATTCGTGGTGACGGTGTGAATAAGGCATCGTTCCCCTTCTGGATAACTGGATTTGACACTCGTAGCATCACTGCGTACTGCTGTAAGCTTATGCTCTTTTTGAAAATGAGAGAGAAAGCTGGTCTCTCTCTAGCTGACGTTTCGTTCAGCGTGAATCGACAATCTAACCGCTCTTTGCCGCATGGCCTGATATTCTCTTGCCGCTCAGTGTCCGAGCTCGAAGACAAGCTTAGCAAACCAGACAATGTGATTGCTCCTCTTAAAAATGAACGTCCCGTTGTCTTATGTTTCGGCGGTCAAGTGTCCACCTTTATCGGTCTGGATCGTAAGCTGTACGATTCAGTGACTCTGCTGCGCTACCACTTGGACCGGTGCGATACTGTAATGCGGTCGCTTGGGTTGAGCAGCCTCTATCCTGGCATTTTCTTGCGGTCGCCCATCACGGACGCAGTCAAGCTGCAGACCATGTTGTTTGCCTCGCAGTACGCCTGTGCTAAGTGCTGGATGGATTCCGGCCTTGCGGGCAAGATCGTCTCAGTTGTCGGCCACAGTTTCGGTGAAATCACAGCTTTGTGTGTGTCAGGTACAATGAGCCTCCGCGATACAGTTAAGTTGGTCGCTGGCAGGGCAAAATTGATTCGCGACGGATGGGGCCCCGACTCTGGCGCCATGATGGCCATCGAGGCAGACGTAGAAGACGTTCACAAGATTTTGGCAGAAGCAAATCGAAGATATGCTGGCGAGTATCCTGCCAGCATCGCTTGCTACAACGGCCCGCGAAGCTTCACGCTGGCTGGGCCTTCCGAAGCTATTGACTTGGTTGCCGAGACAATTCCTCAATTTGGACCTCTTAAGAGTAAGAGGCTTAATGTCACCAACGCTTTCCACTCCACCCTTGTCGAGCCACTTGTCAGCCGCCTAGAAGGAATTGGTAGAAACTTAACCTTCTCTAATCCCGTCATCCCTCTTGAACGTGCTACTGAGAACAGGCAAGCGGCTGGCTCAAAGATAACTTCGGCATATGTCGCTGATCATATGAGGAAGCCTGTATACTTTAACCATGCGGTACGCCGAATAAGCAATGACCACCCATCGGCCATCTGGCTTGAGGCAGGGTCCGCCTCTACCATTACAATCATGGCTAGCAGAGCTCTCGCCGCTGGGGCAAAACCAGACGAACATCACTTCCAGGCACTGAGCCTCACAAACACCGATAAGGGTCTCGAGGGCCTGACCGATGCGACTCTTGCTCTCTGGAAGCAAGGCCTGCCTGTTTCGTTCTGGGCCCACCACCCTCTGCAAACATCTGAGTATGCGACTCTACTTCTCCCACCCTACCAGTTTCATAAGGTCCAACATTGGATGGAGCTCAAGTCCCCAGCGAAGGCCATCTCTGAGGCAGCCACAGCCTTGACAGCACGCGCTGGGCCTGCTTTTGAACAACAGCAGCAGTCTATGGATGAGAAGCTCCTCGGACTGTGGTCATTCATTGGATACGAAGAACAGAACGGCAAAGCGAAGAAACCTCGCTTCCGCGTCAACACCGGCTCCAATAAATACAAAAGCTACATTTCAGGTCACTTGATTGCGCAGACAGCTCCCATCTGCCCTGCCACGCTACTGGTGGACATGGCTATCGAAGCATTATTCAGCCTACACCCTCAGTGGGCTACCACCGCGATGCAGCCCGTTGTCCTTGAGATGGGCAACCACTCGCCGCTGTGTGTAGATCCCACACGCACAGTATGGCTTGAGTTTGAAACTCTCAACGACAACAATACACTCTGGGGATGGAAGATCTTCTCGACCTCCAACAGCGGCGGCAGTGACGTTCATGTAGAAGCCAAACTGAACATACGCTCACCCGACGACGTCACCTACCAAAACGAGTTTGGCCGGTTCGAGAGACTGGTCACCCATGCTCAGTGCACGTCCATTCTTAGCATGTCTGACGACGAAGACGTCGACATCCTTCAAGGCCGTAACGTATATCGGGCCTTTGCTGAGGTCGTGGAGTATGGTGAGATATACCGTGGTGTTCGCCGAGTCGTTGGCCGTACTGGCGAGTGTGCTGGACGCGTACGAATGAAGCATAGCGGGGAGACTTGGCTGGACGTCCCACTGAGCGATTCTTTCAGCCAAGTCGGCGGTTTGTATATCAACTGCATGACAGATCGTCCCACAAATGACATGTTCATTGCCACTGGCTGCGAGATGTCGATGCGTTCGCCACGCATCGCCAAGCTGGGAAAGGAGGAGTTTCCGGAGACCTGGCACGTCCTGGCACGCCATCATCGCCAAGCCGAAAAAGTATACACCAGTGATGTGTTTGTCTTCAATGCCAGCAACGGTATGCTGACTGAGGTGATGATTGGTATAACTTTTGCAAGGGTCGCCAAGGCTTCAATGAGCAGAATGTTAACGAGACTCACTACCGACGAGTCAGTGCTGAAGGTCAAGCCTTCCCAAGGGCAGGCTATTATGGCGACCATAACCACTTCTACTCCCAGTCCCATCCCCCAACAACCCCAGTCACTCGACAATGTTAACAATAAAGAGCCTGCCGTGCAAGAGACAGCCAATAGGAAGAAGAGCAACAAGACGAAGGAGAGTACAGTGAGAACTTCCCGCCCAGACATCACGAATGACCTCAGAAACCTAGTTGCCAACATTTCAGGCGTCGAAGCTCACGAGATTGAGCTCGATACAGAAATGGCAGATGTCGGCATCGACTCCCTGATGGGTATGGAGGTGGCCCGCGATGTAGAGAGTACCTTCAAGTGCACCTTGGATCAAACGGAGCTGATGGAGGCGACAACGCTGCGGAAGTTCGTGGTGTGCCTCAATAATGCCCTTTACGGGCAGGGAGGTGGCGATACCGCTAATGAGCCTGTTGAACTTGATGATGAAGATGACGACGACGATTCTTATTCGTCTCAGAGCCAACCCGAATATAATTCAGATAACACTAGATCAACTAGTCCAGGTTATCCTGAAGTAAAGCCTACCTTTGTAGAAGACCCGGCAAAGCCGGTAGCGACAGCAGCCGCTGTTCCGCCCGCCCAGACGAACTTAAGCATTTCCAAATTGGAGATCTTGCAATCATTCGGATTGGTTAAGATGCTAACAGACCAAGAGATCAAACGATTCAATCTTGACAGGATTCACAAACTTGTTCTCGCCGGCTCCAATCGCCTCTCCACTGCGCTGGTAGTGGAACAGTTGGAGAAGTTAGGCTGTCACCTTCGATCGGCTGAGCCGGGACAGGTTCTCGATCGTGTTCTGTTTCAGCCACAACATGGACGGCTGATAGAGTTCCTGTACGATTTTATAGAGTGGGGCACTCGACTGGTCGACATTGACATGTTCAGCGGACAGATTACACGCACCAATATTCCTGTACCACGAAAGACAAGCGATGTGATTTTTGCGGAGCTCCTGCAGGCTTTCCCCGAATTTACAGTCGCCAACAAGCTAACTTACTATGCTGGAAAGCATTTGGCTGACGTCCTCACTGGCACGACGGATGGCATTCGCGTGATTTTTGGGACCTTGGAGGGCCGCGATCTTGTTCAGGGACTGTACCTCGACCACACCTTCAACCGCATGCAATACGGCCAGATGCGTGACATCGTCAAACGACTAATGGGAAATTTACCAAATAACCAAGGCCCATTTAAGATCCTAGAGATGGGCGCTGGCACGGGAGGAACTACGTATGTTTTGGCTCCGATGCTGGCATCGCTTGGTTTCCCAGTCGAGTATACTTTTACGGATCTGTCGCCATCCATGGTGGCCAACGCCAGACGCAAATTCGGCAAGGAATACTCATTCATGCGATTCGTCGTTCACGATATCGAGAAGCCCCCTGCTGAGGAACTGCACGGCCAGCACCTCGTTGTTTCCAGCAACGCTGTTCACGCGACACACAACCTCGTCACGTCTCTTACGAACGTCCGTAAAGCCCTAAGACATGACGGATTCCTAATTATACTTGAAATGACTGAGAGTGCACCGTTTATTGACCTTATTTTTGGCCTTCTAGAGGGCTGGTGGCTTTTCGACGACGGTCGCAAGCATGCAATCGTTCCGGCCGAGCACTGGGAGAGAGAACTCCACGCGGCCGGATTTGGTCACGTCGACTGGACCGATGGAAGCCTTCCCGAGAACAGATACCAGAAAGTCATGATCGCGCTCGCATCTGGTACCCAATCGGAACGGCTTCCCAAGCCCATACCAGAGGATGCGCCCGCCCATGGCATTCAAGATGTGGCGGCGCGTGAGGAAGAAGCCAACAACTATCTGTCCAAACACATCAATGGATTCGCTGCTCCAGCACCCCTGTCTTTACAAGAGCGCCCGAGTGATGCGCTACGTGACGGTCAGGATGCAGTAGTCCTTATCACTGGTGCTACGGGCAGCCTACGCAGTCGCTGGATTTGCAGATAACTCTGCAGTGAGGACAGTCGTCTGCGTCAACCGTAAAACTAGCAAGCCGTTAAATCAGCGCCAAGCTGAAGCTTTCTCGTCCCGCGGCATCAGCCTGTCAGCTGGCGCACAACAAAAGCTCCGTGTCCTCGAAACCGACACTTCCAGACCACAGCTCGGTTTGCCAGTTGATGAGTACAACTGGCTTGTGCGCAATGTTACACATGTCGTGCACAACGCCTGGCCAATGAGCGGTACACGGCCCATCAAGGCATTCGAGCCCCAATTCCAGTCTCTGCGCAACCTGTTGGACCTAGCACGCGATGTCGCCGACTACAGGCACAACGACGCTGGGATCCGCATCGGCTTCCAGCTGATCTCGTCCATCGGCGTCGTAGGTGAGGCTGGCAAGGCCAGAGTACTAGAGGATCGCGTGCCCTTTACGGCAACGCTACCCGTTGGTTACTGCGAGGCCAAATGGGTGTGCGAGCGCATGCTCGACGAGACACTCGGCAAGTACCCGCAGCGCTTCCGCACTATGGTGGTACGCCCCGGACAAATAGCGGGGTCGCGGACGAGCGGTTTCTGGAACCCCGTCGAGCACTTCGCGTTCCTGGTAAAGTCGGCGCAGACGCTGCGAGCTTGGCCAGACTTCGGCGGCGTGCTCCAGTGGGTGCCCGTCGACGCCGCGGCCGGCGTCATGGTGGATCTGTGTCGCGTCGCCGAGCTTCACAACGCCCCAGAACCATATCCCGTATACCACATTGACAACCCTGTCGGGCAGCTGTGGAAGGAAATGAATCCCGTGCTGGCGGACGCTCTGGGCATCCCAGCTGACCGCATCATGCCATTTCGTGATTGGGTAGACATGGTGCGGCGGTCGCCCCTGCCGGCCGAGACGATCAATCCTGCCGCCAGGCTAATTGATTTTTTGGACGACAACTTTGAGCGCATGTCGTGTGGTGGGTTGATTTTGGACACGGCGAAGGCGAAGGAGCATTCGCGTACGATGGCTGAACTAGGGCCCGTCCATTTCGATGTGGCAAGGCGCTATATCACGTCGTGGAAGAAGATGGGATATCTGTATGCCTGAAAACTTGGAAATAGTGCTATGAATGTCCCTTTCGAGAATTGCGCTCCGTGCGTGCAAGGGTTGATTTTTTTAGGTTAGAAGTGAAAGTTTTGAAAGTTGATAGAAATGTCCGAAAAGGTCCGTAATACTCAAAAACAATTTTCATTAGATAGCTTAGAGCCTCCAATACATCATGCAACTCTCTTTGTAGAATCACTCTCACCATTAAGCTTCTAAATTTGATTTGGGAAATACTACTATCAGGAGCTATTAACCTCTTATTTTATAACCTAATGGAGTCGAGCAGCATATCAAAAGTCCGGGCTCGGCTGGCTGGCGTTCTACGTCGCCTTAGTCAATGTGACTATTAAGTACAACGCTACCATACCTATGGTTAGGTAACCAAGCTAACGATTAGGAGACCTAAAACTATGCTTTGCTATTATCAACCCTCAAAGTAGGAACTCGGTCTTAACTGTGGAGTTCTCACTCTGTGCCGCCGGAGATTGAGGGCGGCTAGCCTGATTGCTAAATCGGGAGTTGGCTAGCGCTAAGACTAGAGCTCGCCTAATTAGGTAGGAAAGCTCTGGGTTTCCACCTCTGAGAATAGCTAGTAGTTAGAGTAGCTAGATTAATTGATTATGCATTTTCACTTCTGATCAATTAGACACTACTCGTGATACTTGTGTTTATCATATCACTATTCTACAGATCGCAGCAGCGCAGTTCAACATTAACTGACGTCCGCGCTTTCGAAAAGGGCATGTTTAGTGGTACCGACTGAGCCCTCAGGCAATATTTCCGGTATCAGTACCTGCGCCTTTAAAACATACAGCAACAAGATTCGAAGTTCACTATAATCCATTGAATCCAATCCAGCATCCAGGGACAGATTCTCCCCTAGGATCGATGTTAGCTCGGCATGCATTCCGGAGCTGCGGGTTTGGTGGCCAGAAACCGAGCAGTCCGAAAGCGCAACTGTAGGAGTGTTAACGAGTAACCGCAAGCAGGTGATGCTCGCCATGCTAGACTTTGTCTAGAAACGGATGTACGGTGTGCTGTGTGAGACTGCAAGTGATGTTTGAGGATTTGGGAGGTGCAGGATGATTATTTGTGGTAGATTGTAGTTGTTGACGGGTGTCGCGAATTGATGTTTTTGCTGCTCTAATTGGTTGACGTTCTATTCTTCTTCAACTAAAATACAGGAGGGGATCGCTGCTATATACTGTGTTTTTCGGAAGGCTCGATTGCAACGAAGTGCGCATTTCGGAAACAGCAGAGCAAGGGTTCGGAATTTATTGACTTGGTGCATTCCAAATCACACATGTAGGAGCTAGAGAGATCTTAAAGGGCCTGCTAAGTTGGGCTCACAAATCGCCAGTTCCACTCCCAGTCCTTTCTCCAACTCGTTCCCAACGCGCTTCAGCACATCACGCGGCACATCCGGGTCATAATACCCCGCATTATAGCTAATCGACAACTGCAGCTTCCCGCGAAACGTACCAACATACATAATCATCTGCCGCGTCATCATGTCAATGCCGAAATGATACTCTCGTACCCTCACCGCCGGCATGCCATCCCCACCGCCATACACACCCGTGAGATAGTTGTCCACAATGCCGATGCTACTAATCGTGATGCCGCTAGGCAGTGGCGGCGGTGACACCACAGCAGACGGAGTGGCGGCCGCGCTCCCCTTTTTCTGCTGCACGGGCGTAGCGTCGCTGTTGAACTTGTATATCGGCCGCAAACTTTGCAGCACGCGCTCATCACCATACGCGACCTTGTAATGCTTCGTGAGCGCTCTCGCCGCATCAGCGAAGCTGCTATCGCGCCGAACACGGCACGCGCAGCCGATGACGTAGGTCTGGACGGCGTGAGCGCGGGTGTTGTACGGCGCGGGCAGCTTTGGGCGTAAGTTCATCGACGTAGCGCACGTGTAGTCGTGTTTCTCCCCAGGTTGATCTCCGTCGTCACCATCAGCGAGCGCGAATACAGTTTGCGCAAGTGCTGAATGCACCGCGGCTGTGACACTGATTTCCAAGACCTTGCACGCCGCGATGACGTGCGCCGTGCTCGTCGGGTCGAAAACAACAGTCTGGCGGGCGGGGTTGCCTGGCAGCGTTGCTGCATCGCCTTTGTATGGCATGCGATCGTTGGGAAAAGAGTCCGCACGGAAGGATTGGATGTAGGAGCGGGCGTAGGTTTCCTGCTCCTCGGTCCAGGTTTCGAGGCTCCCGATGGCTCCTTCGAGGCCGGGAGAGACCACGTCAAGGCTTGGGACGCTGTGCAAAGTGGCCCGAGGCGCGACTAGGAGGGAGAAGAGTCGGTCGAGGACCCAGTTGGTGCCTATGGCGTCGATGCGCCAGTGCGAGCATAGGAAGATGACTTCCGATGAGGAAGGCATAAAATGGAGGCTCGGGAAGTCGAGCGGTTCGCGCGCGATCACCTCATCTGAAGACTTCCCATGTGGCTCGAGGAAGAAACTCCGGTCGAGCCAATCTCGCTCGCCTTGCACATCAAGAATTTTGTACACCTTGTGGCCTGGTCCATCCGCGAGGACTCCCAAAGTTGGAAGCTCGGTCCGCAAAGTCTTCCATGCTTCTTTCAAGGCGGTGGCAGGATCGCGTTCTTCAAACTCGGAGCTAAACTCAAGGGAACAGACGCAGTGGACGCGATAGTGCTCACGTTTGAGATGGGCGAAAAGAGTCGCAACCTTATGGTAAATTTTCTCTGATCCACCAAATACCGCTCTGTACACCCCGAGGTCTGTTTCCTCCCAAGCCATTACGGAAAAGGTGTGATAATTTTGAGGCGAGCTGTGGGAAAGCTTTCGTTCACCATTGGCCGTTATATAAATCCAGATTGGCCTTCGAGGAGGTCTCAAATGCGCGGCATAACCATGTGCGCGAGGATGATGCGCAGGGACGGACACGGGCGTTGACATTGGATAGAAACTCCGTCCCCAGCGTCTGTCTCCGAAAAGTCCTCGGCTGGTTTTTTGTACTGAACCTCAAGAAGACAGCCAGTCGGGTAATACGGGCAGATAGTAGCCTTGTTCTAACCCCATGTCCTACCACCATGTTCCTCTCTGCCTTGGTATCCTAACTCCGCCGTCGCTGATAGGTAATTCTGTGGCTCCCCCATTCGCTCACACACCCACTAATATGTACAGAAATATATATGCATGATATAGTTCGGTAGGATCGTGCATAGGTGGCCGCCATTAGTGTGTATATAGTGTGTGAACTCTGCATAGTGTGCTGCATATGTCGCAGATATATACAGCCTGTGAATCGAGATGCACACTCTTGTATAGGGGGCTGGCACAGGGCGCCAACACACCCTTGCCGCTTACCGGAATATACCTGTTTTAGATAGCCGTTGTATACCGGTTGTAGGGCGGTCGGAGGCCCTATTCTAGCCGGCCAAAAAGACCGTTATCCTTCGGACCTACAAGCGGTCGGCTTAAGCTGCGGTGGGAGCTAAATAACCGTCCCTATAGGCATCGAGGGTTGGTACTAGTGTGGTTCTCGCGTTAAAAGCACGTACCGTCAACGTCAATACTTGCAAATAATTAAATAAGAGCAACGTATTTCACATGCGAGTCTGTTAATTCATACAGATGGGCACTCCTGCCATTCATCATTTTCAAGGCACAGAATCACCTTTTAGCTTAGTATAAGGATTCGGGATTACTAGATGATTAGGTGATTATACTAAGTGAGAATGGGTGGACTTCAAATTCAATTAGGTATAAGTGGATTTAATGCTTTAATTAACATACAAACAGTCGTTTGATTAGAACCTATCGCCTCCTTATTCTTAACAGACATAAGAGCCAACTCTTAGCTTAATTTCAACACTACTATATAGAACGGAAGATAATTACCCTCTATATGACACTACACTCCTTCCACATCCTTTAGCGACTTAATGTTAGCTGCTTTGCTCTGCTAAAGCTTTAATATAGACATTAGATTAAAACTGTAAGGATGCCTGTCCCTCAGTGACAGAAAGGATCTGAGACTGGCAGGTTACGGTCACATGATAAGAGTAAAGGCAGGTTAGCCAAGTCGGACCCGTTTCGGGTACTTGAGGAGATTGACCCAATGGTGTAATGGTGGGTGCACCAGATGTGAGAATCTAGCCACCCAAGGAAGGGATGAATTTACTAAGACAACACACTGTCTTAGGAAAAAGAGCCAAAGGGTCGTAGCTTAGACTATTCCACAACGCAGCAATCAGGTGTGTGATGTAGTGAAGTGGTTCAGACAAGTTGCAACAAATGTTGAGTCTGGGAACTCAGGGGTAAGTCAGAGGTTAACACCTCACTGACTTTTCAGAAACAAGGAGTAACAAGATGAATGCTTGGAAGCTTGGAAAAGACGTGGAAGTATGTGATAGTCGATTTACTGTATTGTCTGCTTGCCCTTTCTTAAGGAAAGGGCAATCCTATTTATGCTAAAGGAGTGTAGTTCTCTCATTTTCCAAGACTTTCCATGACTTACCAGGCTTGGTAACTGTAGTCGACGTAAGAGAATCCCATAGAACCATCTCTTAGGTTCGTAGCCTATAGGAAGTAAAAGGAGGTCCAAGGTCAGAGTACCCCTATAGACAAATTATGCCATAGACAAATTATGTCATAGACAAATTATGTCATAGACAAATTATGTCATAACTTAACCAATCTTGTGGGTAACTAAAGAGCGATGACATGTAATGAATCATAGAGGTTCGTAGGAGCTTTTAGAGCTATCGTTCATGCTCCTAGGCCTCTAGTTGGTAGAGATATGTCATGTGGTAGTATGAGTGATGTCATGTAATAAATCATAGAGGGTTGTAGAGATATGCTATGTGGTAATATCGGCCCAGTAACTAAGGAGCAATGACGTGTAATGAATCATAGATGGTTGTAGCAATCGTTGAGTAGTATTGCTCTTGTTGTTGGTGTGATAAGCCAAAATATGTATAGTGACTTGTAGGTTTGAGGAGGAGATTTCCAAGTTTGCTCTTGAGTTTGATAGCAAACTGAGTGCAACGAATGTCAGTATGACAAATGGGGGTTCCTCTCCCTCAGTGACGGAAGGTATCTGAGTCGGACAAGTCACAGTCACGTGGTGAGGGTGTGTAAGGACACCTCACAGTAATAGCATATGAGAGTGCGAGTCGGAGGCTAAACGGATGCTATCCTATAGGTCTACTACGAAGGATACAAAAAAGATGATGGGGGAACCCCGTGAGTCGATTTTCTCAAGTACCCGAAACCCATCTGACTCGGTTCTGACTCGGTTAGCCCACCCAAATGATCACACGTGACCCCGCGGCTACCCGGAGTCTACTCCCTAGAATGAGAGACGAGAAGGCATCCTTACACTACCCCCCTCCTGAGAGAGTGCTTTGTCCGCAAGGCACGCGGCTAGTATGATGTCCACAATGTCTTCAAATCGTCTCCGTGAACGGAGCGTTTCTTGTTATCATAATGTTGGCTGGTAATTGCGTCCAGAACAACTTCGTTTGTCGTGCACGTCGGGAAGGTGCTTTGTTTGCCACCGTAGTCATCCCGAGGTGGTATCGCGTTAGGGTCCGTGTGGCATGCGAAACTGGAGTTCACTTTTGTTGGATCTCACGTTCGTTCTTGGGGTCCGAAATAGTACCGGAAGGTGTCCGCTACACGTTTGAGTAGAATTTTCGTAAAACGTGAAAGAAGAAGTGGCCGCGCTAACCCGATTCGGCATTCATTGTTGTAAGCCAACATTTGAGTATTCCGCTTCGCCCACTTCCTCTTGTTTTTACCTTACAACAACAACGCCAGCAACCCTCCCACCCGAGACTGATAAGTGGCCCCTCCCCATCCGTTTGTTTATGATACTGATAGATTGTATAGTATAACTCCAATCCAAAGAACGAGTAGGTGGTGAGAGCGCGTTGGCGCGGTGTTGATAACTTGTGCTGGGCTGACGGAATCACAGATTCCAAATTTGAAGATGCCGGTTCCCACCCCCTCCGGGGCTCTTACTGTCACCTTCCGTGTGCTCTGTTTGCGCTGCCTTTGGGCCAAAGCCCATGGGATCCAGTCCCACGACTGCGTCTGGTCCCCGACCAGTTCAAAGTGTGGGTACTGCACGTCGCAGCACTCGCCTTGCGTCCCGGTAGGTTTTCTTGTGGGGTTCAGTGTTTGGTTTGGTTGGCCATTGCTGACTTTGGTGAAAGCTGCCCTGGTTCCTTGTGGAAGAGTTTGCGGCCCTCCTGGCCGCCGAAGAGGCCACCCCCCTCATCCCCACTGACGTCGTTGCCGCCGCCACCGAGGCCAATCGGGTGGCCCTCCTGGCCGCCCAGAGCATGCCAAAGTGCCAAAGTTCCGCTCCGAGGTGGAGCGTGACCTCTACGAGGAGGCACGCGCCACTCGGGCTGCCCTCGAGTTGGGGCTGGCCGTGAGTAGACCCCCTTCCCCTTGTGACTCGATGTGGTTCCGATGCTGACTCTGGGCAGCAAATTCGGTCATCACTGCGCCGTCTCCGGATGGAACAGGAGAGCGTTCCTGCTCTCTTGGGGGAGTTGGTGGCTGCTGTGGGCAAACTGCCCACCGCTGCCGCTCCCACGGTCGCTCCGACTCGGGGTGATGGAAGGAGGGAGGGGGAGGATGGGGAAGTTGGGGCGGCCTATGGGGCCTAGGTGGGGGAAGACCTTGTGTCAGAGGGGACTCGGGCCTGGCCCTTCGCGTGGGGTCACTTCGACCCTTCATCTCTCATGGTGGTAGCCGCTTGTTGAGACACTGGTGAGACGTTTGGGAAGGGTGACTCCTGCAAGGGTTACGGTGGTGAGTGTGCCCTGGCTCGGAGGGTATTTTAGCGTAGAGTCGCAGACAGCAACGACTCTGTTTCCTCCGCTTTGTCTTTTCCTCCGTGATCGTAGTTTTGTTCCCTTCCCGTTTCCCCTACCATAACACCTCTGAGTAGTTCTTGAGATGGACCTGGTAAATCTGGATATTCCGTATGAAACTCTCTGAGTTACTGGGGAGAGTTCATGAAGTTTGACACTGGGTACCACTCCGGGTCTGGATCGTATCCGACCTAACTAACCCGGTATTGTAGTTGCTTCCGGTGGAGCCTTACAGCGAGGATCTTTTCCAGTTCCCATTCCTCTACTTCGCTGCTAGGCTCAGGCGGATCCTGACCAGGTAGGGGATTGTTAGGATCCTTCATGAGTACGTCTGGTGAGAACACATCGTGTATTTGCGAACCGGTAGGTAGTTCCAATCGAAATTAGTGCCCAATCCGTTCTGACACCGTATATGGTCCGACCCATTGTTGGCCCAGCTTGCAGCTAGGACGAGAGTTTTTCAAATTTTTGGTCGATAGTGTTACGACGGACCAAGAAGGCTGGCCAACTACAGGACAGGAAGGAGGGAGGTCGCATGAGACCGGCCCTGGTACCTGGAGGGGCAGCGGGGAATAGTAGTTCCGAAAGTATCACGTGACGGACTCGCAGGATGATGAGAAGAATCCTAAGAGTCCAGGACTCCGAGGACTCGAGTGAGTTCCCAGGAGTCCACTAGGCACGTGACGGACTCGCAGGATGATGAGAAGAATCCTAAGAGTCCAGGACTCCGAGGACTCGAGTGAGTTCCTAGGAGTCCACTAGGCACGACGCCACTATATAAGTAGATAGTATTTCCTTAGATAGGAGCTTCGTGCTTAACTCAATACAGTATTTGTTATATACTAGTAACGTGTTACTTGAAGCCTTTGTGTCCGATCCCCTGCCTCCTCTGATAAGTAAACCTTTACGCAAGAGAACCTCTGTGTCTTCTATCGTTTAGAAGTCAGCGTTACAGATAGGTACACTCTATCTACTATGTCCCAGTCGATGGCCCTTCGGCGTCGATTCGCGTGCTTAGACATTTCCTCTTGTGCCTTTGCCATGTTTTCCTTTGCGTGGACCCATACGGTATGCATTCGGTCTGCCACCACCTTGGCTTCCTCTCGGTTTAGGGTCTCCCGGGGGTTGGTGCTTTTCGGAGTGTTCCAATCCCAACTCGTACGCAGATCGGTTCCGTACTTGAGTCAGTAGGGGGTCATGCCAATGGATGCGTGGGGGAGTGTAATTTGCACGTGGTCCATTATGGGGATGAGTTCGCTCCAGTTATCCTGATAATGGGATATGAAAGGCCTCAGTCTCTGATCGATGTATCAGTTCATGATTTCCGTCTACCCGTCGGTCTGCTTATGATAGGCAGTCGACAGCTTAACCTTAACGCTGATAATTTGACAGAACTCTTGCCAAAAGGATGATACTAATTGGGGTCCGCGGTCGCTTACAATCGACTCCGGATGTTACGATATCAAGTGCGCCTTGCAGCTCGAGTGGGGGTTCAGGGGTGTGGGGAGCTTTCCGGGGTTGGAGCGAAGTTTTCAGTTGTGGAGTGAATTCTCAGAACTGGTCTCGCTAAAGAGAATTCACTCCACAATAGCTGTATATAGATCGAGCCACTGCTCGAGTGCTCCTCTTCTCTTTCCTTTCTTCTCTAGATTGAGTTTAATTCATAATAGCCAACTGGCGCCCTATGCCTTGGTGAACCGTGACATAAAACTCAATCTCTCTTATACCTCTTTTCCTGCTCTTTGAGCTGAACCCTCTTCTGAAATCGAAATCGAAATCCACTCTTTGAAAACCCCAGAACCAGAAACCTTATCCTGAAGTCGATTCCAGGACGATCTCGAGGCAACCTCTCAAAGTTGGCTTTCGACAGTCAGCTCGACACACACACACCACCTTCGCAAGTCAGACCTTTTACAATGCTCCCTCGACAAGTATATAACTGTGAGGGAAGTGCGCTCCTCTCGAGTGGCTCCTACAGCCAACAACTGCACAATAGGGCCTTTGGCAATATGTGTCTGACTTGACGATATAAACCGAAATTGAAATAGCAACTCGCTATGGCTTATACAGCTGAAGAAAAAGCTGCAATGGCAGCTCGAAATGATCCAGAACAAGACCAGGAATCCCTGGCAGAAGGAGCATCAATTCCAAGCTCTGCAAACCAAACCAATGAACTTCATGATCCTAATTTCAAATCCAAAACCTTCCTTCACACTCTGGGCAAAACAGCTCAAGAGAGACATGAATCTATACTTGCAAATCGACATGAAAAGGCTGAATGGAATGTTGAAACCTTTGACGAATTCCAGAAACTATCTGTCGCCAACCAGAAAATGGCATGGACTTTGCACAAGAACATTCTTCGGGACTATTTGGCCCTAGCAGAGGACTCAAATTCGATACTGGCTGAAAAGGATGATGCCATTCTCCAGTTACAGGAACTGATCCAGAGCAACGAGCAACAAATCACAGAGCAACAAACAATTCAGAAATATCTTGAAAAGCAAACCCAACAAGCTCTGAAGAATGAACCAGGACACCACTCTCACAGTCGACTGTCAGCTCGGATTCCAGACCCTCCAATCCTCACAGATGGGATAGAGCCAGCATTTGAAGACTGGGTTGTGAAAATTCGCCTCAAGCTCGAAGCCAACATTGATCATTTTCCAACACAGACTTTACAAATGAGCTACATTCAGAGTCGACTGGGAGGACTGGCAGTTCGACATGTCAATCCAAGGCTTCGACCAAACTCTACAAACAAATTGCAGACAGCAGAAGAAATTCTCGAACTTTTGGAAAAAGTCTTCAGTGATCCCGATCGAAGGCACACAGCTCAAACTGAGTATCGAAAGCTGTATCAGAGAAACAACACCTTTGCAGTGTTCTGGGCTGAGTTCCAAAGGCTCACGACAGAGCTTGATTACTCTGAAGAAACTTTGCTGGATGACTTGCGCTTCAAAGTCAACCAACAGATGCAGAAAGCCTTAGTGGCTGAAGTTGGAGCTACTACACTTCACGAGTTTGCAAAGAAATGCATGCTCATCGACCAGAACATTCAGCGGATCAAGGAACAAGAAGACAAAAGGAAGCCACAGTGTGCGGCACAGATACCTGATTACCTGTGGTGTTCAGGTAATTACCTGGGTAAGTACCTACCTGGGCTCATTCTCAAAATACCTGAGTATCCCGGTATTTTCAGATACTTACCCAGATACATGCCAAGTATTGCCAAGTGTAGCCAAGCCGCACAAATGCTAACGTTGAAATACTCGTCTTCATGCTTGATATGGTGATAATTGCCGTGAAAATGAGTGACTCTCCGTTGTCAGACGTGCCGACGGACCTTGATGGCTATAATCCTCACGATGAGCCAGCCCTACCAGGGCTTTTTACCCCTTTTCAGCAATCAAATCCAATTCCTGTCCGTCTACACCCGCCTAGCCAAATGCTACCGCCAACGCAGTCGCTGCTGTTCACGAAGGAACTATATTCAAGAATACTACTTGAGAGCAACCCGCCAACTATCAAAGTATGCTGTATGCAGCCTAATTGCGGATACTCGCCCGCAGCTCAAACCCATGCTCAAGCTGCTGCTTCAACTGGCAATCTTTGGAAACACTATAGTCTTAAGCATAAAGGAATCTATGATGCTCTTAAACACAAGAATACAGCGCCTTCAAGTCAATCTAGCAGCACATCATCATTTTTTGAGCCTCGGAGACCAGCGACCCATGAATCAAGACCAACAAACAATCCAGCCAAATATAGAGAGTTAGTGCTATCGTTTATAGTATCTAATAACCTGTCTTTACGCATTATCGAAAGCTATTCATATCGTCAATTAGTACGGTTCTTAAGTCCATCTGTGTTATCACTTTCGTCAAGAACATTGCACCGAGAACTACAACGCCAATTCTCATATCACCGAGGCATACTACAGCTTGAACTCCATTCTCATATTATACATGGAGGCCGGATATCCATAACGACAGATGCATGGTCTGCACGGAACTATACAGAGTATGCTGCTGTTACCGCTCATTGGATTAATGATAAATGGCAGCAGAAATCAAAATTGCTTGATGTGATACATCTTCAAGAGCCTATTCATAGCGGTGAATACTTAGCTCAGCAATTAGCAGCTGTAACAGATAGTATAGCTATTACAGGCGCTATCTTTACATGCACCCGAGACAACGCATCATCAAATACTGTGATGCTCTCAGAATATGAGAAATTGGCTAGCAACGCCCAAACATCAACTCAACAACCTTGGACATTTACTGTCAAAGAAGGCGATGTCCGGTGTATTGCACATATCATAAATCTCGCAGTTCAAGCCGCTCTTACGAGTTTAAAAGCAGAACCAGATGTAGAGACAGAGACATACCGGTGTGAGCAAGGTGCAGCTCGGATTCCATTTAGTAGAGATAGTCATGTGGAAGTCATGAATGCTCTTGCAAAGCTACGAAGACATATCTATGTCTTTCGTAATCGACGAGCATGGAAGGATGCTTTACAACGACAAGTCAAAGCTATAGGTTTAAAACCACAGCAACTATCACTTGATATGCCAGTACGATGGAATTCAACACATCGTATGCTTGATACAGCATTAAAACTCCAAATACCAATCACAGCAGTATGCATAACACAACAGCTTGATATTAGTATGAAAGATATTGCATTAACTACAGGAGATTGGGCTGTTATTAAAGATCTTGAACGACTGTTCTTAATATTTCTCAAACCATCAAGACGGCTACAAAGTGATACATATCCGTCACTTAACTTTGCTATTCCACTTTATCTTAAAATGATAAATAAAGTTAAGAAGATGCAACAAGAAGTTGGCGAGCACTCAGCAATTGGTATTGCATGCACAGTAGCTTATCAAAAGCTTCACGCGTATTATACTCTTGCAACAAATCAGCAATGTAAGCACTCAGCTGTAGCTACAATTTGCGATCCACGGATGAACCATACAGTGTTTAAAAAGATATATCCAGATAGTACAGATCATGTACGAATCACACGGGCAAGAGCACAGTTTGAAGATGTTTGTAGAACATATAAGACATGGCAATATCATCTTGATACAGAGCGTATTGAACGTGAAACAGCTCTTGCAGATGCATTAGGAAATGCAAATACTAGAGTGCAAGAACCAGATTCTGATGAAGATTTATTTGCATCAGAGGGTATATCATTTGAAGAACCAGAATGGAAACGATGGATGCTTGAACCACGGCCTGGTGAGCATACTGATATTCTCAAATATTGGTCTGCAAAGCAATATCAATATCCAATAATTGCTCAAGTTGCTCGAGACCATCTTGCAATTCCTGCGACATCAGCACCATCAGAACGGGTATTTAGCAATGGTAGCGATATCATTACTAAGAAAAGGAATAGATTGTCGCCATCGACAATTAGATATCTGCTTTGCTTACGGAATTGGGGTTATTTACCAGATGCCGACAGCGACGGTGATGATGCAGATGATGAGGCAGAAGAATAGGAATAGGGGCTGTCTATTTTATTATTATATTTGTCACGAGTTTCACTTTTCTAGTTACATATTCTAGTTACATATCATTATCTATTTCAAATATCAAAAGCGTCATTTTTGTATACGGAATTGAGGCTCAACTACCTGCTAAAGTATCTGTAAATACCTACCTTACCTGAGCAAAGTCGCTCAGATACTTACCTTACCTGGCGAGGACCCAGATACTACCTGGGTAGTATCTGCCGAACACTGGGAAGCCAAAGTCATTTTCGAACAACATGGGCCAAACTCAAAATCAGGGCCAGGCACTTCGAACTTCAATCCCTCAACCTACAATGGATTCGAACATGCAAAACAAGACGCAGAAGCTGTATCGACCACCGCATCAAGATCCAGCAAAAGAAATGCTCATGAAACTTGGGAAATGCTTCATATGCCGACAAAATGGACATCGAGCTCGAGACTGTCCCCAGAAGCTCAAAGCTCAAGTGAATGAGGTATCTACAGCTGAGTCTATCATCGATTCGGAAAACGAATAGCCTCTAGACAAGTCATCACTAGAGGCAGTGCAGCCAGAATTGCAGCTTCTTCCTCAAGATCCAGTTTTGATCCGGACACCCCTTTCTTAGCTACTTGTAGAATAGGAAAATACAAAGCTATTGTCCATGCATTGATTGATACTGGTGCCACAGGTGGAAACTTCATTAATGCTGCTGATGCAGAAAGAATATGTGAAATCGAAGGGATAGCCCCAGTCGAACTTGTGAAGCCAAAACAAGTTGAAGGATTCAATGGAGAGGCTGCCCCTGCTATCACACATGCTATATATCCTCGACTACAAGTGGGAGAGTATGTGGAAAGCCTATGTCCATTATTCATTACTTCGCTGGGAAAACATTCCATCATTCTCGGGAAAGCTTGGATGAAGCAACATGGAGTTGTTCTCGATATGATCAATGATCAAGTCCTCTTCACTGGAGATTATTGCAACCATTATATACCAGATCGAGCCCTCAAAACAGAGCCTATATCTAAAAGCGAAAGACAAAGGCCAAAGAAGAAAGCCAAAGAAATGCCTCCTCCGGAACCTGCTCCGAAAGTGGAAAAACCAAAACCTTGCACCATAGCAATGATTGGCGCAGCACCATTTCGAATGCTCCTAAAGCAAAGAGGAGCTCAAGTCTTTGCTATATCAATGAAGGACATAATCGAGCACAAGAACAAGACCAAAACTGAAGAAATTGACTCTCGACTGATCCTTCCGAAGGAATTTCATGAATTTTTGGATGTTTTTTCAAAAATGGCAGCAGACAAGCTACCTCCCCATCGACCTTCAGACCATCATATTGAACTCGAAGGTGATGCAAAGCTGGGATATGCACCACTCTGGAATATGTCAAAGGAAGAACTTGATTTGGTCGAAGAATATGTCTTCGAGCACTTGCCAAAAGGGTTCATTGAAGCAAGCAAAGCCCCATACTCTTCACCCATTATGTTTGTGAGAAAGCCAGGTGGTGGTCTTCGATTCTGTGTTGACTACAGGAAGCTAAATGCCATAACGAAAAAGGATCGATATCCCATACCACTCATTGATGAAACGCTGGCCCAAGTCATAGGAGCAAAATATCTCACCAAACTGGACATTCGACATGCCTTCAATCGAATTCGAATGCAGACAGAAGAAGATGAAGACCTCACTACATTCAGAACTCGATTTGAATCCTACAAATACAAGGTCATGCCCTTCGGACTCACAAATGGTCCAGCAACATTCCAGAGGTACATGAATGAAACCCTCATGGATTACCTCAACCAATTCGTCACTGCATACATGGATGACATTCTTATCTACAGTGCTACTCGAGCGGAGCATACAGAGCACATAAGGAAAGTCCTACAGAAGCTTCGAGAAGCTGGACTGCAAGCAGATATCTCAAAATGTGAGTTTTTCGTCCAAGAAACCAAATTCCTAGGACTCATCGTGGGAGTCAATGGCATTCGCATGGACCCTGCAAAGGTTTCTACTATATTGGAATGGCGAACTCCAAAATCGCTCAAGGATATGCAAGCTTTCATTGGATTCTGCAATTTCTATCGAAGGTTCATCCGAAATTACTCCAGCATCATGAGGCCATTGGTGAACCTTACCAGAAAGGATCAGATATTCGAATGGAGTCATGCATGCCAAACTGCATTCGAGCTGTTGAAACAAACAGTCACAGAAGCTCCTGTCTTGAGGCATTTCGATAGAAACAAGACAGCCTATGTCGAAGCAGATTCCTCAGACTTCATCTCATCAGGAGTCTTGTCACAAAAAGATGATCAAGGGGTTCTACATCCAGTTGCATACTTCTCGAAGAAGCTAGCACCTGCAGAATGCAATTACGAGATATATGACAAGGAATTGCTTGCAATCATCAGATGTTTCGAAGCATGGAGACCAGAACTTGAAGGGACAGATTTTCCAGTCCAAGTCTTGTCTGGTCACAAAAGCTTGGAATACTTCATGTCCACCAAGAAGCTGACAAGAAGACAAGCTCGATGGGCTGAATTCCTCTCTCGATACAACTTCCAGATCATCTATAGGCCTGGGAAGCAAAATGGAAAAGCAGATGCTTTGACTCGAAGGCCTGGTGACAGACCAGAAGGCAATGATGAGGATGATCGACAAAAGCAACAGCTTCAGGTGTTGCTACCACCTTCGAGGCTACATCCAGACATTCAGAAACTCAAAGAACAAGGCCAAACAGCTCAGCTAGCTCCAGTGGAAACTCATATCAGAGAAATGACAATTCTTGAGAAAATCCAAAAGTCTCAACTGGAAGACAAATTCTGCAAGGCTACACTACAGAAGCTTGAGAATGGTGATCGAACAAGCAAAGAGGTTGCATTGGCTTATTGCGAACTCAAAAACGGCATGCTAGAATATCAAAATCGAGTTTGGGTGCCAGAAACCATTCAGGTGGACTTGTTGAGAGAAGTTCATGAACAACCTTCTATGGGACATCCAGGAGCTGGAAAGATGCTGCGAGTCATGAAACAGCACTATTACTGGCCAAACATGGACAAAACAATAATTCGATATATCAAAAACTGCCATAGTTGTCGAAGATCAAAACCATCTCGAGATTCCTACAATGGACTTCTACAACCAATCCCTATTGACAGTCGACCATGGATGGATATATCAATGGATTTCGTGACAGGATTACCACTCTGTGAAGGGGACAATGCTATCTTGGTTGTTGCATGCAGGTTGACGAAAGAAAGACATTTCATTCCGTGTTTCGCTGGGCAAGAAGGGACTACTGCAGAAGCTACAGCACAGCTCTTACTTTGACATGTATGGAAGCACCATGGTCTACCAAACTCGATAATATCAGACAGAGGTCCTCAGTTCATTGCAGAAGTCTGGAGTTTGCTCTGCAAAATTTGGAAAATTTCGGCCAAACTTTCAACTGCCTTCCACCCAGAAACAGATGGACAGACTGAGCGATTCAATGCAGAGCTCGAACGCTACTTGCGAGCTCATGTGAACTATCTTCAAGACAATTGGGTTTCATACTTGTGCATGGCGGAGTTTGCTGCCAACAGTTTGCCATCAGATGCAACCAAGACAAGTGCGTTTTTTGCGAACAAGGGCTATGAACCAAGAATGAGCTTCGATACAGAGCAGCAAGCATATCACGAAGCCAAACAAGAGCACAAGAACATAGCTCAGACCATGGCAAAGGTTTGGGAGTTTCTGCAGGATGAAATCACGCTCTCGCAAGCAAAAATGGAACATTTCGCGAACAAAAAAAGGAAACCTGCACCACGCTATCAAGTGGGAGACAGAGTATGGCTTTCAACTCGAAATATAAAGACACAGAGGCCATCAAAGAAGCTAGACCACAAGCAAGTGGGACCTTTTGAAATTCTAGAGCGAATTGGGCAAGTTGCATATCGGCTCAAACTTCCAAACAGCATGAAGATTCATCCAGTATTTCATGCCAATCTATTAAGACTTGACTCGAATGATGTAATCGAAGGGCAGCAACAGGAGCCAGAGCCTCCAGTCATTGTCAATGGCGAAGAGGAGTGGGAAGTGGACGAAATCCTTGACTCAAAAGTTATTTGAAAGAAGCTTTTCTACAAGGCAGCTTGGAAGAACTATCCACCAGATGAGACATGGTATACTGCAGAGAGCTTTGAAAATTCTCCAGAAGTTACCCAAGCATATCACAGAAAATACCCTCAGAAACCAAAATGAGAGCTGGAGACAATTGTTTTTTTTTGAAAATGGGATTTCTTGATCAGGAGATCAACTCTGGAGTAGGGGGGGGGTAGTGTTACGATATCAAGTGCGCCTTGCAGCTCGAGTGGGGGTTCAGGGGTGTGGGGAGCTTTCCGGGGTTGGAGCGAAGTTTTCAGTTGTGGAGTGAATTCTCAGAACTGGTCTCGCTAAAGAGAATTCACTCCACAATAGCTGTATATAGATCGAGCCACTGCTCGAGTGCTCCTCTTCTCTTTCCTTTCTTCTCTAGATTGAGTTTAATTCATAATAACCAACTGGCGCCCTATGCCTTGGTGAACCGTGACACCGGAGTGTGTCCGAATCAGTATATCCATTCGATGAACAATTGCGCCATCTGCCGGGCAGTTGTGGTTTTGTAGCAAGGTATTGTCACCGAACTCTTTCCGAGTCAGTCCATAAACACTAAGATGCTATCGTATCCATGCTTGTCCCTTGGGAACTCCTTGAAGTCCATGGTGAGGTGTTGCATAGGGTATTCAGGTATGGGTAGTGGGTGTAGAAATCCTTGTTGCTTAGTGACATTGGTGTGAGAAAGCCGGCATGTCACGCAGTTTCGTACATAGGTTGGTGTGGCGATTCACACATAGGCGGCCTTTGTACAGGAGGAGCTGGTTGTTCATTGCGAATCCGTCCGGTAGGGGTTGTTTCGCGCGAGTCTCGGTGAACGACTTCCGATTGTCCGCACATAGCGCCTCTATTAAATTGAAGGGCACCTGGGGCTTGGGGGTGTCCATCAAATTAATGGATGCTATGTAGCTCTCGGCGAGTTCAGTGCTGATTCGGGTGTGCAGGCGGTTTGGACCTAACAATACCCTCGCCCTACTATCAAGTTTGACTTTCTGCTGCGTTACTAAGTCTTGGTCTCTTCGGCTCAGAATATCTGCCTTCTGGTTATCCTTGTCCGCAGTGTACGTAATGCAGAAGTTGAAGTCGGAGAGTAGCTCCATCCATCGAACCTGCTTCGCGGTGAGAACCTTGGTAGACATGAAGTATTCCAGCGAACGGTGGTCAGTGTACATGTCGACTCAGTGGCGCACCGAAGCCAACTCGGGCCTCCATTTTCCGAAGGCCTTTACTATTGCGAATAGTTCCTTGTCGTGGATCTCCCAATTGATCTCATGTCCAGATAGGACATGACTGTAAAAGCTTACGGGGTACCATCACTTGTCAGGGTGTTCTTGAGACAGGACACCAGCTACCACTCCATCAGAGGAGTCGGTCTCCAGCTTCGTAGGCAATTCGGGGTTGAAGTGGTGAAGTGCCTGTACCGCTAAAAGTTGTCATCACAATTCCTCGAACGCATCCTCACATTCGTCTGTCCACCTTGACTATGAGTCAGTCCCGAATCGAAGCACTCCATTGTAGGAAGGTATGTTCTACCCCATCGCTGAGAGGAAGGATTTTCTCAGAGATGGTTGATTTCTTATAGCGACTCGGAGGGTCCTCGGTGTGCATTTGTGATGACCCTGGAATTGATGGAGAACGAGTGTTCCGAAGAGGTGGCAATTGAATTGTCTCGGGGGTGTTTCGTGTGCGAGGCGTTTGTTGCTCCACAGCTTCGACTGTGGGTATGGGGGCGTCCACCGGCGGTGTGGACGGGATTCTGGTCTGGGTTGCCGTCAGGGTAACTAGTAGATCCTTGATCTCCTGTATCTGTGCTTCGAGGTGGGCCTTCGACTCAGGATGTCTTCAGATGGCACAGCGGTCGTAGTTGCAGCGGTGGTTTGTCTGGTAGTCATTCTGGGCAGTTGACCGTCGTTGTCTTGGGGTATGTTTTATGTCAGCTTTTTCGACATATTGCCTCGGGTGTGTATCGGCACCGATACCAAAGAGCTTGACTTCTGGTAGCTCATAGCTATCAACGCTCTTGTCCACAATTTCCTCTGTGCTATGAGGGGGTTCTTAAGGATCTCGTATCCTATTTGGCGCCAACACGTTGGCGACTTTACCAGCTTGTTCTGAAGAATCAAACCCTGATCCACTGGCTGTCCATGAGATCTCTGGAATCACGGCTATTTGAAGTCATCAGGTCTCTCCTCCGAAATGTCACCGAGTCGCAGTCGATGGTGTAACGGTAGTTCTCCTGAGTCATTCCGGTGTGGGATATTATTTAAGTACGGCCGTCCCCGGCAGGCGTGATCTTTTTTGTATAATGTAAGGACACAGGGCACCCAGCTCACAGTAATAGCATATGAGAGTGCGAGTCAGAGGCTAAACGGATGCTATCCTATAGGTCTACTACGAAGGATACAAAAAAGATGATGGGGGAACCCCGTGAGTCGATTTTCTCAAGTACCCGAAACCCATCCGACTTGGTTCCGACTCGGTTAGCTCACCCAAATGATCACACGTGACCCCGCGGCTACCTGGAGTCTACTCCCTAGAATGAGAGACGAGAAGGCATCCTTACAGGGTGAAGGCAGGTTAGCCGAGTCGGACCTGTTTCGGGTACTTAAGGAGATTTACCCAACGGGGGTTCCTCTCTTCATTTTTTTTGTATCCTTCGTAGTAGACCTATAGGATAGCATCCGTTTAGCCTCCGACTCGCACTCTCATATGCTATTATTGTGAGCTGGGTGCCCTGTGTCCTTACAGTTTGCTATCAAACTCAAGAGCAAACTTAGAAATCTCCTCCTCAAACCTACAAGTCACCATACATATCTTGGCTTATCACACCAACAACAAGAGCAATACTACTCAACGATTGCTGCAAACTCTTTTACTACATCTGTTTATGCTACATACATCACGGCATATCATTTGGACACTCATTGAACAAGTTATTAAGAAAATATCCTCCTTAAGGGGGTGGGCCAATACTACCACATGGCATATCCCTACCAACTAGAGGCCTAGGAACATGAATGATAGCTCCAAAAGCTTCTACAACCCTCTATGATTCATTACACGTCATCGCTCCTTAGTTACCCACAAGATTCGTTAAGTTATGGCATAATGTGTCTATAGGGGTACTCTGACCTTGGACCTCCTTTCACTTCCTATAGGCTACGAACCCAAGAAATGGTTCTATGGGATTTTCTTACGTTTACTACATGATTAGCAAGCTAGTTGTGGGTTTCACTTGATTTCTAATACAGTTACCAACCCTGGTTAGTCATGGAAAGTCATGGAAAATGAGAGAACTACACTCATTTGGCATAAATAGAATTGCCCTTTCCTTAAGAAAGGGCAAGCAGACAATACAGTAAATCGACTATCACATACTTCCACGTCTTTTCCAAGCTTCCAATTGATCTTGTTACTCCTTGTTTCTGAAAAGTAAGTGAGGTGCTAACCTCTGACTTATCCCTGAGTTCTCAGACTCAACATTTATTACAACTTGTCTAAACCACTTCACTACATCATACACCTGATTGCTGCATTGTGGAATAGTCTAAGCTACAACCCTTTTGCTCTGTTTCCTAAGACAGTGTGTTGTCTTAGTAAAATCATCCCCTTCCTTGGGTGGCTAGCTTCTCACATCTGGTGCACCCACCATTACAACAAGACTAGGACCGCATGACCAATCCTACATGGTCTATAGACTAGACAGGATCTGTAAGTCATTGTAAGGACACAGGGCACCCAGCTCACAGTAATAGCATATGAGAGTGCGAGTCGGAGGCTAAACGGATGCTATCCTATAGGTCTACTATGAAGGATACAAAAAAAATGAAGAGAGGAACCCCCCTTGGGTCAATCTCCTTAAGTACCCGAATGTAAGGACAGTTCGAACCAAGGCTGACCTTCGAGTCTGCAGAAGTATCTGAAGTATAATGTGAAGACTTCGATACTCGAAGCAGTAGGACAAGGTATAGTAGTTCAGGCTCCAAAGCATATACTTTATACCACAGGGGTCAAGTGGTGAGACTAACAGGTTGGCCAAGTGGTTCAACTCAGTAAGGGAATGCAAAGTAAGTCAAAACAGGAGGAATTGCAAGAAGGCCAAGTAGTGTATAATTTGCTAGCTAAAGATCAATAAGAGACATGAGCAATAAGTGCTTATATAACAGTAAAAAAGTGCTTATATAACAGTAAAAATCCCTAGTGCCAAATAAGCGAAGGCACTAATTAACCGAACCCTAGCTAAGCGAGCCCTAGTGAAGCGAGCCAATAACAAGAGAGCCTAAGCCAGTAGTCATTTTGGGCTGATCTAGGTCAGCAAGTGAAGCGAAGTGAGCGAAGTGAGTGAAGCAGGTGAAGCGAATGACATAGTGAAATAAGTACTAGAGACTAAAGCGAATCGAAGGGTCATAAAAAAATATCGAAGGAGTGTCATGACACTGAAACGGGTCCGACTCGGCTAACCTGCCTTCACTCTCACCATGTGACCGTAACTTGTCCAACTCAGATACCTTCCGTCACTGAGGGAGAGGGACCCCATTGGGTCAATCCCCTTAAGTACCCAAAACGGGTCCGACTCAGCTAACCTGCCTTAACTCTTATCATGTGACCGTAACCTGCCCGACTCAGATCCTTTACGTCACTGAGGGACAGGCATCCTTACAGTCATAGGACAAGGACTGATCCTACATGGTCTATAGACTAGACAGGATCTATAAGGCATAACACTACTATATAAGTAGATTAGATAGGAGCTTCTGTAAAGCGTAAGCCTAAGGTCTCACGGGAGTCCAGGGAACCAGGTCAGGAGGCAGGAAGGTATCGTATTCTGTAAGCACAATAGGTCTACGTAGATACATCGACTATTGACTGGAGGCCTTCTTCTGAGGCCTCCAACCCCTTTTATCTATGCACCTTGTGCCCTATTTTACCGAGCCCTATGGGCCGCTTATGAAAGGGACCTCACGTGGTGGCACGTGATGGCCTTCCTTACAATTACCTCCCCTCTTAGAGGGATTGCCCTCAATTCCAAGGTTTCGCAGCTAGGGCTTACTTGCCCTCCTGGCTTGTTTAGACTTTTTGTTTTGACCCGGGTGGTGGACTTGTTTGGGTGTGTGCTTGGTGTGCTGGTCCCGTGACCCCCCTTGGTTGTGGGTTGCCGCGGCCACCCCCTTTGTTATGGGTCTCGCGCCAAACTCCTACTTCCTTCCAAACTTCCTATCGAACTTCCTGCCACCTTCATCCTCAACATCACCTTACTTCGCCTTTCGCCCTCGATCTTAGTCCCAACCTTTGGGGCCTACACAGTTGCTTGTTTCTTTAAGGTAATCACTTCCTTTCCACCTGGATTGCAGGAGCTTATCGTTACGGATAGATCTGACATCATCCAACCCTCATCATGGCTCCCAAGCCGAAGGGGAAGGCTCCAGTTACTACACCTCGCAAGCGACCAGTGGCCCAGATGTCCAGCTCTCCCGAGTCGCAGGCGCCGCCACGCCTGTTCCATCTGTTGTCACCTCCTCCACATCACGTTCTCGCACTATCCGTCCGTATCGTTCGCCTGAAGTTGAGGACGAAGCTGAGGATCTCGAAGGCTCCGTCGTTCCTGAGTCTGAGGCTCCAAAGGATGAGCGCACCGTGCTTGGGTGGAAGGTCGCTGCCCGCTGTGAGGTTCCTGATTCTGCAGGACGCCTTCACGCTGGCTCCTGCCCGTGCTGCATGAAGTGTGCGCACACGTATTACAACTTCCCAGGCCAGATGTGCTGGGTCCCTTCCGGCATGGCCAAGTGTGCAGACTGCCTTCGGGGCAACCACGCGTGCGTTCCAGTAAGGGACTCCCTCCTCATTGTTTGTTTGTACTAATGGTTGGGTAGGCTGCTGCCCAGCTTGGCGCCGAGTTGGAGGCCCTCCAGCTTGCGGCCGACGCTCTCCTGAACTGTTGGGCCGACGACGAAGATGCTGGCCTTGCTGCTGATTCTGAGGCTACTGTCCAGGCCATCAGCGCCCTTCACGCTGCCCAGCGCGTATACAGCAATGCCACCAAGGCCAATACCATTACGTTGTCCCATCCTTGCTTCCTTGTGCTTGCTTCCTGTGATATGCCTCGATTAACGATAGCCCTACATCATGTTTTGGCACCCATTGGTCGTCTGCGGCTGTATAACCAGCCCATCTAATAAGGTACTCCTCTCTCTGGCCCCTGCCTCGTTTGATTATCCTGTGGTCTAGGACCGCTTCTACTTGGTATTCTTCCTCACCGTCCACAATTTCTTGGCTAGGTGGAGGGTTGGGTTCCTCTGTGTTTTTCCAATACCTTTCTAGTAAGGACACGTGGAACACGTTGTGGATCGCCTTATACCTTGGCGGTAGCTTCAACTGGTAAGCCTGCTTACCGATGCGCTGGGTGATCTCATACGGGCCAAGCCAGCAGTGCCCAAGCTTCCTACTTGGCTGGGTGGTTCTGATATTCTTGGCCGAAAGCCATACTTTCTCTCCTACCACGTACTGCATTGGCTTGTGCAGCTTGTTGTAGCCTCGTATTTGGGCTTCCTTCGTCTGTTTCCACGCCTCTTCGAGCTCCTGTCGCAATTCTAGGATCAGGTGATGCGATCTTTCGCGACTGGCACTTCCCTTCTGGTGGGGTCGTCCTCGATCCCTTGTCTTAGGTCTATATTGATGCCGTATCGGGCCTGGTTTGGCGACATCTGGATGGAATCGTGGAAGGCGTTATTGTAGGTCAATTCCGCGAAGTGGAGGAGTTCCACCCAGTTGTCTTGGTGTTGATTACAGTGAATCCGCAAGTAGGCTTCGATATTCTGATTCTGCCTCTCGGTCTGGCCGTCGGATTGAGGGTGGAAAGCGGTCGATAGGTTACGCCTTACTTTGAGGTGAAAACAGAACGCTGACCAGAAGTGACAGGTGAACACACTCCCTCGATCCGTGATTATTTCGGCTGGGATTCCAAAGTCCTTTACCCAGAACGCAAGGAAGAGGCGCGACAGCTCTGGGGCCGTGATGGTTTTCCTACAGGGTATATATTTGGACACCTTAGTATAACGATCAACAATCACAAGGATGGAGTCTGAAGCCTTGCCTTGATCCGCCCCTACGCTTGGGGGCAGATCCGTGATAAAGTCCATACTTATGGATTCAAATGGTTTCGAGGGCATTCTTAAGGCCTGCATTTCACCATATGGCCTATGCTGCACGGGCTTGATGCGCTGGCATCTATCGCAGCCCCGTACGTACTCCCTGGTTTCCTCGCTGAGGCCAGGCCAGTAGTATTGCGTTGGATCAACTCTTGGGTTTTCTTATATCCAAAATGCCCGGCTAGTGGGTCGTCATGGCAAATCTTGAAAATTTCCATCCGCACTGCCTGGTTGGGAGGTACATATACCGCTCCCTTGAAGCGTAGGATGCCTGCATCGTCTACTCTCCCAATCTGAAGAGCCCTTTGCTCGCGCCAACCCAATATCCTTGGCCCTTTTAACAGCTAACTCGTCAGTCGCCTGGAGGGTTTTGATCAAGTCTATTAGGGGTTCAGACGCAGCACTATAGGCGCTCTCTCCCTTGGCTACAGCAGCTACTGCAACCCGAGGGACAACGAGACCTGGACTCTTGGTGTCCTTACTATGGTCATCGCCCAGTCTTACGCTGCTAGCGTTTGCCTTCCTACGCTGTAGGTTAGGTTCTCCTATCTGAAAGCCTTCTTGGCTTTATCGTCCGACTTATCTGCGGGATACCTCCTGCCTGCATGGCTTCTCGGAGCTTGTTCTTAAGGGTCGGTAGCATCACATTCTGGCTACCCTTTTCACCCTCATAGTCTGGTCTCCTAGATGGACCATCTGCTGGGTTTGTTTTTCCCGCTCGATAGGAGATGTGGAAATCATAGGCTGATAACGCCTGCACCCACCGCGATTGCCTCCTTGTGAGGGCGGTGGTTTCCATAAAATACTTCAGATTGTTGTGATCTGTTAGGACCTCAATTGGGTACTGGCTTCCTTCGAGGTAGTGTCTCCACTGCTCGAAGGACTTCACGATCACCAGGGTTCCTGGTCGTGGACTTCATAGTTCAGCTCTGCTGGATCTAGCTTTTTGCTGAAAAAGGCAACTGGGTGCCATTCGCCCTTCTCTTTCTGGCTTAGTTCCTTCCACTAATTGAGACAGGTTCGCAGTGAGCGCAAAGCCTGACGAGTCCGTCTCGAGCCTGATTCTACGGCATGGGTCGAAATGGACCAGTGTGGGGGCTGTAGTGAAGGCCTTCTTCAACTGGCCGAAGGCGCTTTGCTGTTCCTCCCCCACACGAACGGGCCTGTCTGCTTGCCTGCCTTTGCCCCTTTCATAAGGCCTGTCATTGGGGCCACCACGGAGGAGTATTGCTTTACAAAAGCGCCGGTAAAAGTTGGCAAAGCCGAGGAACACCTGGACCTCTCGATGGGTCCTAGGTATTGGCCAATCGGCGATTGCAGCCCGGTCGCTTTCCATAGCCACCCCTTCCGTTGTGACAATATACCCAAGGAAGCTTACCTTCTTGGCATTGAACTCGCACTTTGAGAGCTTCACGTATAGGTTCGCCTCGCGTAGGCGTCCTAGGACCTCTCGTACGTGGTCAGCGTGTTCCTCCTCCTTCTGGGAGTAGATGAGGATATCATCAAGGTATACGACACATATGGTGTCAACCAACCCTTGTAGGGTCTCATTCATGTACGCTTGGAACGTTGCAGGTGCGTTAGCCAATCCAAAAGGCATCACCCTGTACTCGAAGTGTCCGTATCGAGTACGGAACGCTGTCTTCCACTCGTCGCCTGGGCGAATACGGATGCGGTGGTAGGCGTTCCTAATATCAAGCTTTGTGAAGCACCTCGACCCTTGGAGCCGATCCAAGGTCTCCGTGATCAGTGGCAGCGGGTGTCGATTCTTCACGGTAATCTTATTCAAGCCTCTGTAGTCTACGCAGAGGCGTAGGCTTCCGTCCTTCTTCTGAACGAATAGGATGGGTGCGCCTGCAGGGCTTACACTCCTTCGGATCCAACCCTTCTTCTCGCTCTCGTCGAGGTATTTACGGAGCGTGGCCAGCTCCGTTTCCGATAGGTTATATACTGGCCCATACGGTGGTTCCTGGGGCCCAGTATCGATGCATTGGGTTTTCCTTCCCAGCTCTGGCAGTTCTTCTGCCTTTTCCTCCGAGAAGACGTCGATATAGTCCTCGTATTCCTTCGGGCATTGGGTAGGCGCTCTATCATCTGTGTTTAAGGCCAAGACGAAGGCAGTATCACTTCCTCCCATTCTTCAATATCCGCCACCTCGGCTCTCGCAATATCGAAGGGCTGGCGCCAGGTCTGTTTGCGCCAGTCGATCTGGGGGTTGACCTGCGTCATCCAATCCATCCCAAGGATGACGTCTACTCCTGGGGTGTCCATGGAAAGGAGGGTCTGGGCGACCACGCATTCCCTTTGAAAGTGGTCCCTAGCTCGGACCTGGGTGGTGGCCGCTCCATATATCACAACCTCTTTTCCATCGACTGCCCTTGCCCGTGGCGGTGCCCTATCCCGGCACTCCAAACCCTTCTCTTTGGCAAACAGAGGGTGGATGGTGGAC